>NW_017041708.1:0-221 GCF_001483705.2 Eufriesea mexicana | reverse complement strand
TCCTAATCATCCGTTAAGAGTGAAGTTGCTATCAGCCTAAGCGTGCTCCTCGAATCTGGCAGACGTGACAAGTCTTGCAAGGTAAAGACTAAATTGAAAAGACTAACTCTGACTGAAGACAGGGCGCATTAATATACACATGGACTGCTGAGGTCTTTTGTAATCAGCGACAATAAATTTGTATGTATATATTTGTAGTCACACAGTCTCTACTCGCTGGA
>NW_017041707.1:0-221 GCF_001483705.2 Eufriesea mexicana | reverse complement strand
GGGAACCACCTTCGCGGGGTGCAGTGCACTGGTGGTCGGCTGAAATCGCGCAACTCCGGGAGCTCTGCGTGCTCACCCAGCGCTAGTACATTCGGGCGCGTCGTAGACGACGCGCGGTGTCCGCCGAGGAAACCGCGCGTCTCTATCGTGGGTACCGTTCCGCGGTGGGCTATCTCCGGAGGGAGATTCGCAGAGCCAAATCTCGGCAATTGGACGAACTC
>NW_017041706.1:0-221 GCF_001483705.2 Eufriesea mexicana | reverse complement strand
CTTGCCATTGGATTGAAGGCGTTAGGCGCCCTATTCTCCAAGCTATAACAGATTATATATTTTAATTTGAACAAATCTCTGGCAAGTTGTTGGCTGTACTTGCCATTGGATTGAAGGCGTTAGTCGATGTATTCACCATGCTATAACAGACTATAGACCTTGAATAGGCCTTTTCTCTGGCAAGTAGATGGCTGTACTTGCCATTGGATTGGAGGCGTTAC
>NW_017041705.1:0-221 GCF_001483705.2 Eufriesea mexicana | reverse complement strand
CCAGAATAATAGAGCGCAGAACTCCTACACGTTGCCGTGTTTAGCACAAAAGAGAAAGATATCGTAACTTAACCTCACGTAATCTAACCTAACCAAACGTTACGTGACACCAGCTAACTTACCGCAAACACTATTGTTGGCGTCCCAAGAGACAAGCGGAATACTATAGGGCAGATCTGGGGCGTAGAAGTCCATAGAATATCAGTTTTGAACACAAAAGT
>NW_017041704.1:0-221 GCF_001483705.2 Eufriesea mexicana | reverse complement strand
AGCATGCCAAAAGAATCTTTCCTCCTTATTTCAGCAGCAAAATTAACACACCACGATAAGAGTCGAAAATGTCAACCAAATTGAATTTTCCAGTCTGATTCTATAGCACTACAATGGTTATAGCATGCCAATAGCATCTTTCCTCCTTATTTTTGCAGCAAAATTAGCTCGGCACAATATTAGCCGAAGATGTCAATAAAATTGTATTTTCCAGTCAGATT
>NW_017041703.1:0-221 GCF_001483705.2 Eufriesea mexicana | reverse complement strand
AAAAACAAAAAAGGTAACAAAGAAGTTAAATACTTTAGTTGTGATTAGAATTAGGATAAAAATTATAAAAATTTCTAGGATTAGGAAGGAAAGGCGAGACTCAAGAAGTGTGCTCTCCGTATGGGACATGTAAGAAATCTAATAATTTGGAAAAAGATTGTTATTTTAAAAACATGGAGGAAAGCAAAGGAGATCAAGAAGAAAAGAAGAAAGTGTGCTTC
>NW_017041702.1:0-221 GCF_001483705.2 Eufriesea mexicana | reverse complement strand
TGGATGTATGCATGGACGTATGTATGGTTTTATTAACGGATGTATCTATGTATGTATGTATGGGTGAGTGTATGTGTGTATGCGTGGATGTATGAATGTATGTATGTATGTATGGATGAATAAATTGGTGGATGGATGCATGGATGGATAGATGTATAGATGTATGGGAGGATGGATTTATGGATGTGTGGATGTATGAATGTATGGATGGATGGATGTAT
>NW_017041701.1:0-221 GCF_001483705.2 Eufriesea mexicana | reverse complement strand
TACCATTATACATACATACATCCATACATGCATAAATCCATACATGCATACATCCATAAATCCTTCCATCCATACATTCATCCGTCCATACATCCATACATATATACATCCATACATCCATACATTCTTACAACCATGCATCCACACATCTATACGTTCATAAATCCGTCCAAATATACAACCATCCACCCATACATACAATCATACACACATCCACACAT
>NW_017041700.1:0-221 GCF_001483705.2 Eufriesea mexicana | reverse complement strand
TGCAACGCTATAGAATCTGTATGGGAAATTCAATTTTATTGACATTTTCAACTAATATCGTGGAGAGCTAGCTTTCTTGCATAAATAAGGAGGAAAGATGACGTTGGCGTGCTACAGGCATTGCACTGCAACAGAATCTTGCTGGAAAAATTCAACTATATTGACATATTCGACTAATACCGTGGTGAGCTAACATCCTTGAATAGGAAAGAAGGAATGAT
>NW_017041699.1:0-221 GCF_001483705.2 Eufriesea mexicana | reverse complement strand
GTGCCGCAGCCACTGCTCCTAACCTCCACAGAGCAACGCAGAATGTAGTAGAGCACAGTAGATTACCGAAATCTACCGAAAAACAGAGTATAGCACGAAAGTCGAAGATATCCTTACCAAACTTATCCTGACTTAGCATAACCAAACGTAACCTAACACAGCATGGCGTGTCACGACCACCATTGCTCGCCTTCCAGAGTGAAGCAGAGAATAGTAGAGCT
>NW_017041698.1:0-221 GCF_001483705.2 Eufriesea mexicana | reverse complement strand
AGCTCACCACGATATTGGTCACAAATGTCAGTAAAATTGTATTTTCCAGCCGGATTCAACAGCATTGCAATGGCTACAGCACTCCAAACAGATTTTTCCTCGTTTCATAAGCAAGGTAGTCAGCTCACAACGATATTAGTCGAAAATGTCAATAACAATTTATTTTCCTGCCAGATTCTATAGCATGGAAGTGCCTATTGCACACCAACAGAATCTTTCCT
>NW_017041697.1:0-221 GCF_001483705.2 Eufriesea mexicana | reverse complement strand
TAAAGTCGTATGAAAATTAATTTCATCGATACAGTATAGTTCCTAATTTATATTATTACCTACCTATTTTCATTGTATTTACAAACATTGCTTACGATAACACTAACATTTATAAATCGAAATTTTTTACTTTAAAAATAGAATACTTTACTTCAATTCGTCGTAGTTCTCGTTATATACTATCGGTTTGTAAACTCTGTCGGTAACACAGCAGGTGACAT
>NW_017041696.1:0-221 GCF_001483705.2 Eufriesea mexicana | reverse complement strand
CTGGCATAGGTATGGAGGAAAGATCCTTTTCGCGCGCTATAGCCGTTGCAATGCTGCAGAATCAGGCTGGAAAGTTCAATTTTATTCACATTTTCGACTAATATCGTGCCGAGCCAACTTCCTTGCATAAGTATGGAGGAAGGATCCTTTTGCCGTAGTATAGCCATTGCAATGCAGTAGAATCTGGCTGGAAAACTCAATTTTATTAACATTTTTGACTA
>NW_017041695.1:0-221 GCF_001483705.2 Eufriesea mexicana | reverse complement strand
GGCCACCATTGCTGGCCTCCTCGGCACCAAGCAGAGCAAATTACAGCACAGCAGAGCTCAGAAGTCCACCGAAGAGCAGAGTATAGCACAAAAGTCTGAGCCATCTCTTCCAAACGTAGCCAAACGTAAGATAGGCAGACGTATCGTAAACCAACCTCCCGTGCCACGACCGCTGTTGCTGGCATCACGAAAGCTAAGCAGATTATGGCGGAGCAATTTAG
>NW_017041694.1:0-221 GCF_001483705.2 Eufriesea mexicana | reverse complement strand
TTGTTTAGGTTAGGTTGGGTCATGTTAGGTTGGGGTATCTTTCACTTTTGCGCTATGCACTGCGGTGCGTTGAATTTCTGTGCCCTGCTGTGATCTAGTATATCCTGCTTGTCCCTGGGGTGCCCGCAATAGTGGACGTGGTACTATATGTTGCGTTAGGTTACGTTAGTATAGCATTGCTGTGACTTTTGTGCTATACACTGCAATACGGCGGATTTCTA
>NW_017041693.1:0-221 GCF_001483705.2 Eufriesea mexicana | reverse complement strand
AGAAGGAATCGAAGGTAGATGAGGCCAGATAGGGTGAAAAACGGTTCGGGGGATTAACCGGGATTCTGTATAATACTCCATTGGTTCCTTCTAAATCTCTGAGAGTCTGTTGCGTCCTGAAAATTGCAACTCGATCGGGTTGTGAGGCTCGTTTACGCAGATGCGGCAATGTTGCTGGGATGCGGCCTACTCTAAATTAATAGAGCTAGACCTAGGTACGA
>NW_017041692.1:0-221 GCF_001483705.2 Eufriesea mexicana | reverse complement strand
GACCACTACTGCTGTCGTCCCGAGAGGCATGCAGAACGTATTAGAGTAGAGTAAATCGGCGAACACCACAGTTAAGCAGTGCATAAAGGAAAGCCGATGCGAGCCTAATATAACACATACCAACCAAACATAACCAAACGGAACATATCCCAATCTATCGTGATGAGACCGCCGTTGCTGGCCTACAGTGAGTCTGGCAGAACGTATTAGAGGAATGTGGA
>NW_017041691.1:0-221 GCF_001483705.2 Eufriesea mexicana | reverse complement strand
TTTAAAATTGTAAATGAGAAATCATATGCAAATTAAGACGTAGAATTATTTTTCTTCGACATTTCAGGCATCGTTAGGTAATTTTAAATTTGATATGTTAAATAACATCGATCTTTAGAATCAATGATTGAGGGTCACCTCTCGAGTGCAAAGGGTTGAATTATTATATGCACCCTTTCACATTCGAGATGTATTGTCACGCAATATAGATATCACGTGAC
>NW_017041690.1:0-221 GCF_001483705.2 Eufriesea mexicana | reverse complement strand
CAAAGCCTGACGTGTCACGACGACTGTTGCTAGCCTCACGGGAGCCAAGCATATTACAGCGGATCACAGTAGAGCACAGAAGTCCACCGAATAACAGTCCACACCAGCGAGGTCAAAGCTATTCAAGCCTTACCGGAACAAACATATCATAACTGAAAGTAACGCAACACAACCACTCGTGCCGAAACCACTATTGTTGCCTGGCCAGAGCCAAGCAGAAC
>NW_017041689.1:0-221 GCF_001483705.2 Eufriesea mexicana | reverse complement strand
CCTAATCTAACAAACCATATTGCAACCAAACGTAACCTAACTCGACCTAGCAGGAGGCAACCACTATCGCTGGCATCCCCAGAGCCAAAAAAAAATATATTACAGGAGATCAGAGCGCAGGAACCCATACAATCGCTGTGTACAGCAGAATCGTCAATGATACTCATTCCTATCCCGAACTAACGTAGCCTTACATAGCGTAGCCTAACTTAACATATCGT
>NW_017041688.1:0-221 GCF_001483705.2 Eufriesea mexicana | reverse complement strand
CTTTCGGGAGTAAATAAGGAGGAAGGATTCTATTGGTGTGCTATAGCCATTGAAGTCCTGTAGGATCTGGCTGGAAAATACAATTTTATTGAGATTTTCGACTAATGTCGTTGTGAGCTAGCTTTACTACATAAATAAGGAGAAAAGATTCTGATGGGGTGCTATAGGCATTGCAGTGCCACAGAATGTTGCTGGAAAATTCAATTTTACTGACATTTTCG
>NW_017041687.1:0-221 GCF_001483705.2 Eufriesea mexicana | reverse complement strand
TAGAATATACTACAGCACACAGGGCGCAGGAATCCACCTCACAGCAGTGTATAGTGCAAGAATTCTACATACCCTGACGCAACCTGACATTACCAAACCTATCCAAACATAGTATAACCCAGCATGATGTGGCGAGACCAATATTTCTGGCCGCCCCAGATCCAAACTGAGCATATTAGTGCATATTGGAGCACAGAAGTCCACCGACGCGAAGTGTAAAG
>NW_017041686.1:0-221 GCF_001483705.2 Eufriesea mexicana | reverse complement strand
TAGCAAACCTAACATAACCAAATCCAACCTACCCAAACTCTTCCTAACCTAACATAACGAAACATAACCTAACATGACCTAACCAGACCTAGCTAACCTAGCTTAACCTAACCAAACATAACCTAACCTGACCTGACCTGACCTGTCCTGACCTGACTTGACATGAACTGACCTAACCTGGCCTGACATGGCCTAACCTGAAGTGACCTGACATATCCTGA
>NW_017041685.1:0-221 GCF_001483705.2 Eufriesea mexicana | reverse complement strand
GCTGACATAGCTTAGCGTGACATAACTCAACCTAGCGTGCCGGGAGCACTATTCCTGGCGTCCACAGGGAAAAGCAGAGTGTGACAGCGCACAGAAGGTCGCTGGAGTCCATAGAATAGCAGTGCTAAGCACAAAAGTGGAAGATAACCTAACCTAACCTCTCCTAACCTAACCCACCCATACGTAGCGTAACTCAACATAAGGCGACGATAACGATATTG
>NW_017041684.1:0-221 GCF_001483705.2 Eufriesea mexicana | reverse complement strand
CCTGACTGACCTGACCTGACCTGACCTGACTTGACCTGACACGACCTGACCTGACCTGACCTGGCCTGATCAGACATGACCTGACCTGAACTGACCTAACCAGACCTGACCTAAACTGACCTAACCAGACCTGACCTGACCTGATATGAACTGTCGTCTCCTGCACTGACCTGATCTGACCTGACCTGAACTGAACTGACCTTACCTCGCCTGACCTGACC
>NW_017041683.1:0-221 GCF_001483705.2 Eufriesea mexicana | reverse complement strand
TTAGGATAGGTTTGTCTTTCGCTTTGTACTCTCATATTCGGTGGAATTCTGTGCTCTACTGTGCTCTACTATAATCTGCTCGATTCTGGGGAGGTCAGCAATAGTGGTCTAGGCATGCTAGGTTAAGTTAAGTTACGTTTCGTTATGATAAGCTTGGATAGGTTGGCACAGAAGAACATTGTCTTTTGTGCTATACTCGGATATTCATTGGATTCCTGTGC
>NW_017041682.1:0-221 GCF_001483705.2 Eufriesea mexicana | reverse complement strand
AAGCCTAACCAAACCTGACTTTACCATACGTAACAATGCTCAACCTAACGTCCCGCGACCGCTTCTCCTGGCGAACCAAGAGACCAGCGGAATATGATAGAGCACAGTAGATCACAGTAGTCCAAAGGATATCTATGTTGAGCACAAAGGTCAAAACAGTCCTATCCTGACCAAACTGAACCTAGGGCATCCGAACGTAATCTAACCCAAACTAACGTGCC
>NW_017041681.1:0-221 GCF_001483705.2 Eufriesea mexicana | reverse complement strand
AACGGCAGCCTATAGCAATAAAGTCAAAGCTACCTTCTCCTAACGTAACAGATTGTAACATAACCGGACGTAACATAACTCAACCTAACATGCCTTGAACGCCATTGCTTGCCTGCCAGAGCCAAGCAGAACTCACTAGTGGAGAGTAGAACACAGAAATCCATCGAATAGCAGTGTTTATCAGAAGCCTCAAAGATAACAAAACCTAACCCAAATGAAGA
>NW_017041680.1:0-221 GCF_001483705.2 Eufriesea mexicana | reverse complement strand
AAAAGGATCTTTCCTCCATGCTTATTCAAGGAAGCGAGCTCACCGCGGTATAAGTCGAAAATGTCAATAAAATTGAACTTTCCTGCCAGATTCTACAGCATTGCAAGGGCTATAGCAGGCCAAAAGTATCTTTCCCCCATACTTATGCATGGAAGTTAACTCACCACGATATCAGTCGGAAATGTCAATAAAATTGAATCTTCCGGACGGATTCTACAGCA
>NW_017041679.1:0-221 GCF_001483705.2 Eufriesea mexicana | reverse complement strand
CCACTATTACTTTCCCCCAGAGTCGATCAGAGTATAGTAGAGCCATGTAAAGCGTAGAAAGCCGCCGAGAAGCAGCCAATAGTACAAAAGTCAACTGTAGCCTATCCCAACCTATTCAAACTTAATATAAGCAAACGCAACATAACTTAACCTATGGTGCCGGAACCTCTATTGCGGGCCTCCCCAGAGACAGGCAGAATATACTAGACCTCAGTAGATCG
>NW_017041678.1:0-221 GCF_001483705.2 Eufriesea mexicana | reverse complement strand
TGCTATTCGGTGGACATCTGCGCCATATATTTCTCTACTATTCTCTGCTCGATTATTGGGCGGGCAGCATTAGTGGTCCTGGAACGTCGGTTCTTGTTACATTACGTTTTGTGTACGTTTCGTTTCGTCAGGTTAGGACAGGACAGCTTTGACTTTTATGCACTACACTGCTGTGCGATGGACTTCTGTGGCGTACTATGCTCTACCATATCCTGCCTGCC
>NW_017041677.1:0-221 GCF_001483705.2 Eufriesea mexicana | reverse complement strand
CTAGGATATTCGCTTTCACGATGTTTTCTCTCAATGAGTTCTTCATTGTAACTTACCTATCCCATTACTCTCACGTTTGTTCTTTCTTATATTGTATGTTACGTAAAAATACGTAGATCATACCACACTTCGTTTATTACATGCATATTTGTTTTTCATAGTAATTTAAGTTTGCTCACATAAATGTTTCATGTATACTCGACCCATTCATTTTTTCTTAC
>NW_017041676.1:0-221 GCF_001483705.2 Eufriesea mexicana | reverse complement strand
GCTTTCCGGTCAGATTCTACTGCAATGCAGGTGCTACAGCAAACCAATGGAATCTTTCCTTCGGAATTAACCAGATTCGATTGCTCACCTCAATATTTGTCGAAAATGTCCATGGAATTGGACTTTTCAGTCAGATTATATTGCCATGCAATGGCTACAGCAAACCAATAGGATCTTTCCTCCTTATTTATGTACAATATCTTGCTCACCACGATATTAGT
>NW_017041675.1:0-221 GCF_001483705.2 Eufriesea mexicana | reverse complement strand
CAACTAAACACAGCGAGCAACAAAAAATATCTCCATTAAAAGCATAATTATCACGAAGATCTCAACTTCCCAGCAAGTCGCCATTCTACCTCTCACACCCTTTCCTCCTCAAATTCTCCTTAATAAGTATCCTTAACCACGTATTGTAAGAGAACAGCGATCGTTGGAAGTCGAAGATTGGAACAGAATGGAGTGACTCACTGTACACGAGAACAATTTGT
>NW_017041674.1:0-221 GCF_001483705.2 Eufriesea mexicana | reverse complement strand
AGAATCTTTCCTCCTTATATATGCAGGAAAGTTAGGTCTCCACGATATTAGTCGAAAATGTGCGTAAAATGGAATTTTCCAGCCAGATTCTGTAGCATTGTAATGGCCATAGCGCGCCAAGAGTATATTTCACCCTTATATATGCATTACAGTTATTACACCACGATATTAGTCGAAAATGTCAATAGAAATGTATTTTCCAGCCAGATACTATAGCATTT
>NW_017041673.1:0-221 GCF_001483705.2 Eufriesea mexicana | reverse complement strand
TGTTCCGAAATAATAACTAATACTGCAGATTATATTTCTTGAATATTTCTTTCGTCAGTTGCATTAGCTAAAAGACTGATCAATAATAACACTACTTCACGAAACATTTTGTTCAGGGATTGAAAGTTTCACTGTAAATCTTGTAAATATTGCATCATGCTACCGGCATCCGCGTCGACTTGAAGTGTTCTGCGATTGGACAAAGCTGTTCTTCGTTTTCG
>NW_017041672.1:0-221 GCF_001483705.2 Eufriesea mexicana | reverse complement strand
ATATTATTGACAGTTTAGACTACTATCGTGGTGAGCTATCTTTCTTGCATAAACAAGGTGGAAGGAATCTATTGGCGTGCTATAGACATTGCAATGCTGTAGAATTGACCTGGAAAATTCAATTTTATTGTCATTTTCGACTGATATCGTGGTGAGACAGCTTCCTTGCATTAGAAAGAAGGAAAGATCCTTTTGGAGTGCTATTGAGATTGCAATGTCGT
>NW_017041671.1:0-221 GCF_001483705.2 Eufriesea mexicana | reverse complement strand
TGAGGGCAGCACCATCTTTTGCGCTGTACACGGCTATTCGGTGGGCTTCTGCGCTCTACTGTGCGCTTGTATGTCCTGCTTGGTTGGGGGGGGGGGCAGAGAAAGCGTTCTCGGCACTTCAGGATGAGTTAGGCTATATTAGGTTATGTTCCGTTTGTTTGCGTTAGGTTTGTGAAGCTTTGACTTTTCTGATGCAATCTGTAATTATATGGATTTCTGCT
>NW_017041670.1:0-221 GCF_001483705.2 Eufriesea mexicana | reverse complement strand
CCAATGGCAAGTACAGCCATCTACTTGCCAGAGAATAGGTCTATTCAAAGTATATATTCTGTTTTAGCTTGGTGAATAGGTCGCCTAACGCATTCAAACAATGGCAAGTGCAGCCATTTACTTGCTAGAGAATAGTTCTGTTCAAAATCTATAACCTTTTGTAGCTTGGTGAATAGATCGCATATCGCCTCCAATCCAATGGCAAGTACAGCCATCTCCTT
>NW_017041669.1:0-221 GCF_001483705.2 Eufriesea mexicana | reverse complement strand
TATATAATTATAAATAATTTAAATAATATATAATATCATATATGTATATGCGTGTATTATATTGTATAATTTATAATTGTGTAATTATAATTATATAAAATAGTTAATGAACCACACGATTCGCTATATAACGCAATTTTGTATATACGTTTTTTTGGGACATCCTGTATAATCAAAGCAATTTATATAATTGGCATATATCATATATTTATATAATTATA
>NW_017041668.1:0-221 GCF_001483705.2 Eufriesea mexicana | reverse complement strand
CCTTGCGTAAGTAAGGAGAAAAGATGCTTTTTGAGTGCTATAGCCATTGCAGTGATATAGTTTCTGACTGGAAAATTCAATTTTATTGACATTTTCGACTATTACCGTGGTGAGCTTTTTTCCTTGCATAGGTAAGGAGGGAAGATGCCTTTGGCGTGCTATATCCATTGCAATGCTTTAGAATCAGGCAGGAATGTTCAATTATATTGATATCTTCGACT
>NW_017041667.1:0-221 GCF_001483705.2 Eufriesea mexicana | reverse complement strand
GGCTTCTCTGATGTATACTGCGATTCTATGGATTTCCGTGGTTTACTGTCCACTAATATGTTCTGATTGTCTATGGGGAGGCCACCAATCGTGGTCACGGCACGTCTGGTTGTGTTAGGTTGCGTTTGGCAGTGCTACGACTGGCTAGGATAGGAGGCGGTAGCTTTGGCTACTGCGATGTACATGGCTGTTCGATGGATTGCACAGGTTGTCACTGGGAA
>NW_017041666.1:0-221 GCF_001483705.2 Eufriesea mexicana | reverse complement strand
TTATGTTGATGCGGGTTAAGTTCGGTTATGTTGGGTTAGGTCAAGTTTGGTTAGGATAGCTTCTAATTTTGTGCTGCACAGTGCCATTCGCTGGATTTTTGGGCTCTGCAGTGCTCTAGTATGAACTGAATGGCCCTGGGGAGGGCAGCAGTAGCGGCATCGGCACTTCAGCTTGAGTTAGGCTATGCTTGACTATGTTGTGTTCGTTTGCGTTAGGTTTG
>NW_017041665.1:0-221 GCF_001483705.2 Eufriesea mexicana | reverse complement strand
TTCTATTGGCATGCTATTGCCACTGCAATGCTTCAGAAACTGACTGGATAATTCAATTTTATTGACATTTTCCGCTAATATCGTTGTGAGCAGATTCTGATGCATAAATAAGGAGGAATGGTTATATTGGCATGCTATAGCCATTGCAATACTATAGTATTTGACTGGAAAATTCAATTTTATTGACATTTTCGACAAATATCGTGGTGAGCTGATCTTGT
>NW_017041664.1:0-221 GCF_001483705.2 Eufriesea mexicana | reverse complement strand
ACCCGCACAAAGCTGTGTGCAGCGCAAAGCTCATACCTCGCCCCTCCTAACCTAACCAATCGTAGCGTAACCAAACGTAACGATGATTCAACAAACCTAACGCGACCACTATTGCTGGCCACCCCAGAGCCAAGCGGAACATATTAGAGGAGGGTATGGTGCAGAAATCCATGGAATCGCAGTGTATAGCAGAAAAGTCAAAGCCATCCGGGCATAACCAA
>NW_017041663.1:0-221 GCF_001483705.2 Eufriesea mexicana | reverse complement strand
TGGGGGGCTCCTCATCCAAACATGGCTGACACTCTTCTTTTTTATTTATTTATTTACTTATTTGACGGGTAAACGCACTTTATAGAAGAGTAATACGGCAGGATAAAAATAATTTAAAAAAATAACAAGTAAAAATAAAACTAAAAGGGGCACAACTTTATACAGACTTTATACAGGAGGAAACATCGTTTGTTCTACATCATAAGTACGCAAAAGGTACG
>NW_017041662.1:0-221 GCF_001483705.2 Eufriesea mexicana | reverse complement strand
AGTCGAAAATGTGAATAAAATTGAACTTTCCAGCCCGATTCTGCAGCATTGCAACGGCTATAGGACGCGAAAAGGATCTTTCCTGCATACTTATGCAAGGAAGCTGGCTCGCCACGATATTAGTGGAAAATGTCAATAAAATTGTATCTTCCAGCAATATTCTATAGCATTGCAATGCCTATAGCATGCCAACAGCATCTTTCCTCCTGATATATGGAAGA
>NW_017041661.1:0-221 GCF_001483705.2 Eufriesea mexicana | reverse complement strand
TTGGATATGTTCTGTTGGGTTGGTCTAGGATTGGACAGCTTTGGCTTTTCCGATATAAACTGCGGTGCTATGGATTTCTGCGTTCTACTCCCCACTAATATGTTCTACCTGACTCTGGGGAGGTCAGCAAAAGTGGTCTCGGCACGTTATGCTGAATTATGTTAAGTTCGGTCATGTTAGGTTAGACTAAGTTTGGTTAAGGTAGCTTTAACTTTTGTACT
>NW_017041660.1:0-221 GCF_001483705.2 Eufriesea mexicana | reverse complement strand
GCTAACTTCCTTGCATAGGTAAGGTGGAAAGATCCCTTTGGCGTGCTATAGCCAATGCATTTCGATAGTATCTGGGTGGGAAACTCGATTTTATTGACATTTTCGAGTAGTATTGTTGTGAGAAAACTTTCTTGCATAAATAAGGAGGAAATATTCCATTGGAGTGCTATAGCCATTGCATTGCTGTAGAATCTGGCTGGAAAATTCAATTTTATTGACAC
>NW_017041659.1:0-221 GCF_001483705.2 Eufriesea mexicana | reverse complement strand
CTAACATTTTAACATATATAAGGTGGAACGATTCTACTGGCGTAATATAGCCATTGCAATGCTCTAGAATGGGTCTGGAAAATTTTATTTTAATGACATTTTCAGCTAATATCGTGTGGACCTAACTTTCTTGCATAAATAAGGAGAAAGGATTCTGTTGGCGTGCTATAGCCATTGCAGTGCTACAGAATCGGGCTGGAAAATTCAATTTTATTTACATT
>NW_017041658.1:0-221 GCF_001483705.2 Eufriesea mexicana | reverse complement strand
GTATGGAATATCGCTGGATATCGTTGCGAATCGCGGCATATGTCGGTTTCCATTCTTCCTATGCCAGCTACCGGTTCCCGAATAAATTAATTTATTACCGTTGCAATTACAACTTGTAATGCGTGCTTGAATATAATCTACGTGATCGATGTTGATCGGAGTACTATGATGAAGATCAAAAGATACTGTTTGAATAAAAATCGGTATTGATTTTTGTGCGA
>NW_017041657.1:0-221 GCF_001483705.2 Eufriesea mexicana | reverse complement strand
CTATAAAATTGCAATGGCTATAGCACGCCAATAGAATCTTACGTCCATATGCATCCAGGAAATGTAGCTCTACGCGATATGAGTCGAAAGTGTCAATAGAATTGAATCTTCCATCCAGATACTATAACATTGCAATGCCTATAGCTTGCGAATAGAACCTTTCCTCCTTATTTATGCAAGAAGGTTACCACACTACGATATTAGCCGAAAATGTCAATAAA
>NW_017041656.1:0-221 GCF_001483705.2 Eufriesea mexicana | reverse complement strand
TCCCAACCTAACGTAACCCCACGTAGCCTGTCTCAACCTGACGTGCCACGACCATTATTGCTGACCTCACGGAAGCCAAGGAGAGTATAGCAGGGCGATGCAGAACGCACGGGTCAGCTGAATAATAGCGCATAGCACAAAAGTCAAAGCCACCATATACAAACCTAACCAAAGCCAACCTAACCTAATGTATCCTAACGAAACCTATCGTGCCACGAACA
>NW_017041655.1:0-221 GCF_001483705.2 Eufriesea mexicana | reverse complement strand
TGACCTATCAAATCGTTACCTAACTCAATCTAGCGGACCGCGTCCACAATTCCTGGCATTCCCGGATCAAAGAAAGGAATATTAGAACGCAGTAGAGCCCATAAATCCACCCAATAGCTTTATATAGCACAAAAGTCAAAGTTTGGCCCTCCAGGTTCTAGCAGATTAGAGTGGAGTACAGTGAAGCGCAGGAGTCCACCGAATAATTGTACATAGCGCGA
>NW_017041654.1:0-221 GCF_001483705.2 Eufriesea mexicana | reverse complement strand
ACAGCTGGCCAATAGAATCTTTCCTCCTTATTTATGCAAGAAGGTTACCACACTACGATAATATTCGAAATTGTTTATAAAATTGAATTTTCGACCTTGATTCTATAGCACTGCATTGGCTACAGCGTGCCAATAGAACCTTTCCACCTTATTTATGTAATGGATGTCAGCTCACCACAATATTAGTCGAAAATGACAATAAAATTGAATTTTCCATCCAG
>NW_017041653.1:0-221 GCF_001483705.2 Eufriesea mexicana | reverse complement strand
TTAAAAAAGAAATTTCTTTTTAACAAGTTTTCGAAACGTAACCTTTTTGTACTGGTTCTGGGTGTCATACAACACGGTTTCACGCAATACGGCATTTTCTAGGAACCTATCTACCGTTTTATAGGAGGGTTACCTGTATATTTAAGATTACTCAAAATGCGAAGTTAACCGATTTGTGCAGCGAATAACTCGTATATGGTTCTCCCAAATCTACTATAGCA
>NW_017041652.1:0-221 GCF_001483705.2 Eufriesea mexicana | reverse complement strand
TTCTGTGAACTGTAAGATCGACTGACACTGTGATATTATTATAATAAGTATATGCAGTAATTTAAGCCTTTATGGTACACTTGGGATACTATTTGATTGGCAAATATGGAGAATAAGAGGTGCCATTTTATTCTAAAATATATATTTATTACGAGCTCAGTGAGAGTAGCAGTGAAGTATAAACTAAGAGACTAGACTGATGACTGATCTATGATTATGCA
>NW_017041651.1:0-221 GCF_001483705.2 Eufriesea mexicana | reverse complement strand
TTTCACGATATTAGTCAAAAATGTCAATAAAATTTAATTTTCCAGACAGATTCCCCCACATTGCAATCTCAATAGCACTCCAAAAGGATCTTCCCTTCTTTCTAATGCAAGGAAGCTATCTCCCCACGATATTAGTCGAAAATGTCAATAAAATTGATTTTTCCAGGAAGATTCTATTGCGTTGCAATGCATATAGCACGGCAATAGAGTCTATCCTACTT
>NW_017041650.1:0-221 GCF_001483705.2 Eufriesea mexicana | reverse complement strand
AAGGTAAGCTACCTAACTTGGAGCGAATATATATATTTTCCCTTATCCCTCTCGTTTACCAAATGGAACATAATTCTTTTCGCGATAGTCGTGATTGTTCTTAAGTAGCGACTAACCTACGCGACGCGCTCTCGTGTACTCGATAAGTACATGCTTCATAAGTCATCCTCACGACTCATCTCCGACACTCATTTCCAGTCACTGTCAATCTCGTCATGCAT
>NW_017041649.1:0-221 GCF_001483705.2 Eufriesea mexicana | reverse complement strand
ATAGATTTTGAATAGACCTGTTCTCTGGCAAGTAGGTAGATATACTTGCCATTGTATTGAAGGCGTTAGGCGATCTATTCACCAAGCTATAGCAGATTATAGACTTTGAATAGACCGATTCTCTTTCAAGTACATGGCTGTACTTGCCATTGGATTGAAGGCGATATGCGATCAACTCACCAAGCTATAAAAGGTTATAGATTTTGAATAGACCTGTTCTC
>NW_017041648.1:0-221 GCF_001483705.2 Eufriesea mexicana | reverse complement strand
CCGCAGAGCCGTACCGTATCCTCGACCAAGACGGGTGGTTCGGGGATCGGGACGTCTCCGTGGTGATCATCGCCAGGGGACTACGGTGGACACCCGCACCAACGCTGCTTCACGGCGGTGAGGGATTCGTGGCTGTCTCCTAGGACGACGTAGTCGTTGTGTGGTGCTACGTCTCCCCCAGCCGCGGCCTCTCGTCGTGCGAGAGGTTCCTGGACGAGCTC
>NW_017041647.1:0-221 GCF_001483705.2 Eufriesea mexicana | reverse complement strand
AGCTATAGTCATTGCAATGATATAGAATGTTCCTGGCAGTTTCGATTTTATCGACATTTTCAATTAATATCGTGGTTAGCTATCTTTCTTGCGTGAATAAGGCGGAAAGATTCTAGAGCGTGCTATTGGCATTGCGATGCCGAAGTATCTGGCTGGAGAAGTTTATTTTATTGATATTTACGACTAATATGGTGGCGAGCTAACTTTCTTCCATAAATCAG
>NW_017041646.1:0-221 GCF_001483705.2 Eufriesea mexicana | reverse complement strand
GTTAGAATAGGGTGCTTTTGACGTTTGTGCTATACACTGCTACTCTATGGATTCTTGCGCTCTTCTCTCCTGTAATGTTTCCTGCAGGTCTCTGTGGATGGCTGCAACAGACGTCGCGTTACGGTAGGTTGTGTGAGGTTACGTTTGGTTACGTTACATGTGGTTAGATTAGGACAGGATAGCTTTGACTTTTGTGCTATACACAGCTACTCGGTGGATCT
>NW_017041645.1:0-221 GCF_001483705.2 Eufriesea mexicana | reverse complement strand
AGTAATACTGACTGTAAAATTAAATTTTAAATTTAATATAAAGTTATTCCATTGATCTGGATTCCACTAATATAACCATATGAGTTTTGTCCTTATTTATACAGGAAGGATATTTAAGAAAAATGTATTGAAATTGTATCTGAGCAATCGACAGTCAAAATGAAAAGTATAATTTACAATAAGCATACATAATTTAATTTATATCAAATTTTGAATAATGA
>NW_017041644.1:0-221 GCF_001483705.2 Eufriesea mexicana | reverse complement strand
TTTCAGGTGGAATCAATTGGCAAAATAGCAAAAGTGATAGAGTGAGAAAAATGTAGGGAGCGTGTATTTAAGTCTTTCGTATATAGCGATAGACTTGTGAGGACGTATATATACGTCTTTCGTAGTGAAAGAGTTAAGGGTGCGTGGAATTGGTTCGTGTTATTCGATGTGCTTGGTGAATAGTATTACAAGGTTACGGAATGGGGAGTAATTAATTTTTA
>NW_017041643.1:0-221 GCF_001483705.2 Eufriesea mexicana | reverse complement strand
CAGAAATCCACGGAATAGCAGTGTATAGTACAAAGCTCATAGCTATGCTATCCTAAACTTGCCTAACGTAACGCAACCAAACGTAACATATCACAACCTTACGTGCCTAGAGCACAATTGCTGTCTCCCAAGGTCCCAGCGGAGAACACTAGCGCTCAGTAGAGAGCAGAAGTGCTCCGAAATGCAGCGGTTAGCAAAGAAGTCAATGCTATCCTGTGCGA
>NW_017041642.1:0-221 GCF_001483705.2 Eufriesea mexicana | reverse complement strand
CGATTCTATGGATTTTAGCGCTCTACCGTCCTCTTATATGTTCTGCACGACGCTGGGGGGGGGGCAATAGTGGCCGCGGTTCGTTGTGTTTGGTTATGTTACGTGAAGTGGGGTTAGGTTGGGATAGCATAGACCTTCGTGCTATACACCCGTATCCACCGATATCTACGCCCTATTGCGCTCTAAGATTTTCTGCTTGGCTCTGGGGAGGCCAGCAATTG
>NW_017041641.1:0-221 GCF_001483705.2 Eufriesea mexicana | reverse complement strand
CGGTTTATCCTGGCGGTGGTTTAGGTGACGCTGAGCATGTGCAAATGAAGGGACCCTTGCAATAGAGGCATAAAACAGGCCTCCACTTGACTTGTGACATTGCGGTCCTAGGGCCGCAACACTACGTATAAGCTTATTTTATTCTATCAAAAAGTAAAACAGCGCTATTTTAGCCAATCCAACCAAACCGATCCCTACATATATGTTTTCTTTTAAATTCT
>NW_017041640.1:0-221 GCF_001483705.2 Eufriesea mexicana | reverse complement strand
AAATCTTATTACAGAGAAGAGGAATTTATAAATAATACATTAAAAAATTGTAAATAATTATAATTTTATTCTTATTTTATACGCGGAATAAGTAACTAATTTTTGATTGGAAAATATGTGAAACCAATCCTGTTTGCAATATTTTTGAAATAATATACTGTTTGGTACTTTGAGATGACTTGGTACAATCGATAGGTAGTAGGTTTTAAAACAAGCAAACT
>NW_017041639.1:0-221 GCF_001483705.2 Eufriesea mexicana | reverse complement strand
CCACGTTCGGTTATGTTACGTATGATGTGGTTAGAATGGGATAGTTCAGGCTTTTGTGCTATAAAATGCTGACCACCGATTTTTGCGCCCTACTCCGCACCAACATCTTCTGCTTGCCTCTGGGGAAGGCAGCAATGGTGGTCTCGGCGCGTTAGGTACAGTTACGCTACGTTTGCAAATGACAAGTTGGGTTACGTTCAGACAGGATAGCTTAGACATTT
>NW_017041638.1:0-221 GCF_001483705.2 Eufriesea mexicana | reverse complement strand
TTCTATAGCACTGTAATGGCTATAGCACGGCAATAGTACCTTTCCTCCTTATTTATACAAGAAGGTTAGCTCACGACGATATCTGTCGAAAATGTTAATAAAATAGAATTTTCCGGACAGATTCTATAGAATTCCAATGGCTACAGCACGGCAATAGTGCCTTTCCTCCTTATTTATCGAAGAAAGGTAGCTCACCACGATATTAGTCGAAAATGTCAATA
>NW_017041637.1:0-221 GCF_001483705.2 Eufriesea mexicana | reverse complement strand
TAACCAAACTTATCCTAACCAAACCTGACACAATGTAACCTAACTCAAACTAACGTACCGCGAACGCTATTGCCCGCCCCCCCGGAACCGAGCAGAGTATCGTTGCGCAATGTAGGGCTAAGAAATCCAACGAATTGCAGTGTATGTTACAAAAGTCAAGGATATCCTAACCAAACCCGACCTAACCTATCCTAACCTAATAGAACGTAGCATAACTGAAT
>NW_017041636.1:0-221 GCF_001483705.2 Eufriesea mexicana | reverse complement strand
AAACCTAAACCTATAGTCCGTAAGCCGAGCGTAACATAACTCAACCCAGCGTTCCGAGAAAACTATTGCTGACCTCCCCAGAGAGAAGCAGATGCCAGTAGAGCAACGAAGAGCTCAGGTATCGAACGAATGGCAGTGTATAGCACAAAAGTCAAAACAACCACAAACAAGCATCACCCAACCTAACCTCACCAAATGTAACATGACTCAGACAAACGTGA
>NW_017041635.1:0-221 GCF_001483705.2 Eufriesea mexicana | reverse complement strand
TCTTTAGGATGATCAAGAAGATATTTTCGTCAAAAAAATCCGAAATATACGCACATTTCCAGCGATCTACACTATGATTCCCTCCTAATTAACAACCACTGGAACTGTAAATAAGCTCTATCGAAATTCAAGAATGCACTAAAAATTTCCATCCCACGCTCTTCTACATTGTTCACGTCCCGGCGAACAATATACCTCCGCGAAGTTTCAGCCTAAATAAA
>NW_017041634.1:0-221 GCF_001483705.2 Eufriesea mexicana | reverse complement strand
CTTGCATACGTAAGGAGGAAAAATCCTTTTGGGGTGCTATAGCCACCGCAATGCAGAAGATTCCGTCTGACACATTTAATATTCCTGACATTTTCGGCTAATATCGTGGTGAGTCAACTTTCTCGCAAAAATAGGGAGGATAGAGGCTAATGGCGTGCTATAGTCATTGCAATGCAATAGGAGCTTCCAGGAAAATTCAATTTTATTGACATTTTCGACTG
>NW_017041633.1:0-221 GCF_001483705.2 Eufriesea mexicana | reverse complement strand
AGGATTGAAGGTAAGGTCATTGTTGGTGGTGTCGACGCGGCCCCAGTGGTGCTTCCGTCGAAGTAGGACAGGGCAATTAGCCCTACTGCAGGTGCTACGAGGCGCGTGACGCGTAGCACCGCATTGCGCAAGGCGCTGCCGGCGGACCTCGAGGAGGTGTGCTCCGCCTTCGCAGGTGCCGTCAGAGTCACGGGCGGCGGCGAAACGTCGTCTTCATGGGT
>NW_017041632.1:0-221 GCF_001483705.2 Eufriesea mexicana | reverse complement strand
TCACAAAATTTGAAGATACCCTAACCCAAACAGACCTTACCTAACCTAACCGAACGTGGCATATTACAACAAAAATTGACGCGGCACTGCTCCTGGCCTGCCCTGATTCAAGCAGAATGTAGCAGAGCACAGTAGACCACAGGAATCCACCGAATAATAGTGTACAGTACGTAAGTCATAGCTATCCTAAACAAACTTAGCCCAAACTTACGTGACCAAAC
>NW_017041631.1:0-221 GCF_001483705.2 Eufriesea mexicana | reverse complement strand
GATTCCCGAGAATTGCAATGGCCTCTGCACGCCCATGGAACCTTTCCTCCTTGTTCATGCAAGGAAGGTAGCTCACTACGATAATAGTAGAAAATGTCAATAAAATTGAGGTTTCCATTAAGATTCCAGATCATTGCAATGGCTATAGCACGCCGAATGAGCCTTTCCTCCTTATTTATGCAAGAAAGTTAGCTCACCATGATATTAGTCAGAAATATCAA
>NW_017041630.1:0-221 GCF_001483705.2 Eufriesea mexicana | reverse complement strand
CCAGAACAAATCAGAGTATACCAGAGCACAGTAGAAGGCAGAAGTGCGATGCACTGCAGAGTAGAGCGCAAAAGCCACAGATACACCCACCTAACCCGACCTAACCTTACGCAGCCAAACGTAGCCTAACTCAACGTAACGTGCCGGTACCACTATTGCTGGACTCCACAGAGTAAAGGAGAACATACGGAGGAAGAGTATAGCGCAGATATCCTCCGAAT
>NW_017041629.1:0-221 GCF_001483705.2 Eufriesea mexicana | reverse complement strand
AACACAACCTAACGCGACCTCACATAACATATTCAAACGTGGACTAACTAAACTTAACGAGGCTGGACAACTCTTTTTGACGTCCCAGTGTGAAGCAGAGCCTACTAGGACACCTCAGTGTGCAGAATTGCGCCGAATAGCAGTTTATAGCGCAAAAATCAAAGCTAGACCCTCCGATCCTAAGAAATCGGAAAGTAACCAAACGTAACATATCACAACCT
>NW_017041628.1:0-221 GCF_001483705.2 Eufriesea mexicana | reverse complement strand
AGAGATTTCTATTTTTCCAGCTGGAATCCAGCGTTCAGATTCCGTCTCGTATATTTACTATCTCTTCTTTGGAATGCTATAATCGTTTGGATGCAGCGAGATTCGCATATTTTCTTCCTCGAATATCGATCCGTTCATTTTATTATAATTTTGACGAACTGTGGCGATTTTATTTCTCGAATTTTTATTAAACATGTTAGAAGACTTTTAATTATAATTTG
>NW_017041627.1:0-221 GCF_001483705.2 Eufriesea mexicana | reverse complement strand
CGGTCGCTTCGACATTAGTGCCATAGCCTGCTACTAGGTGGATTTCTGCGCCCCACAGTGCTCCGATATCTTGAGCGTGTCTCTGGAAAGGACAGCGATAGCGGTCTCTGCACGTTCCATTGAGTCATGGCACGTCCTTTTAGGTTGGGTTGGGCTATGTTTCGTTACGATAGCTTTAGCTTCTGTGCTGTACACGGATATTCAGTGGATTTCTGCGCTCT
>NW_017041626.1:0-221 GCF_001483705.2 Eufriesea mexicana | reverse complement strand
CATATTATTCGAAAATGTCAAAGAAATTGAATTTTCGAGCCAGATGCTATAGCATTGCAATGGCCATAGCACTCTAATAGAATTTTTCCTCCATATTTATGCAAGAACGTTACCTCACAACGATATTAGTCGAAAACGTCAATAAAATTTTATTTTCAAGCCGGTTTCTATTGCATTGCAACGGCCATAGCACGTCAATAGTATCATTCCTCCATATTTAT
>NW_017041625.1:0-221 GCF_001483705.2 Eufriesea mexicana | reverse complement strand
CCACCACAGAGAAAAGCAGAACATGCTGGAGCAGAGTAGATAGCAGAAAGCCAACAAATAGTAGTGCATAGAACAGAATTCAAAGATACCCTGACTTAACCAAGCGTAGGATAAGCAAAACTAACGTGCCGCTACCACTATTGCTAGCTTCTCTAGCTCCAAGCAGGACATACTACAGCACATCAGAGAGCAGATGTCCCCCGAGCAACAGTATATACCAC
>NW_017041624.1:0-221 GCF_001483705.2 Eufriesea mexicana | reverse complement strand
CTATTCAAAATCTATAGCATTTTATACCTTGGTGAATGGATCGCCTAACGCCTTCAATCCAATAGCAAGTACAGCCATCTACTTTCCAGAGAATGTGCCTATTCAAAATCAATAACCTGTTATAGCTTGGTGAATAGATGGCCTAACGCCTTCAGCCAAATTGCAAGTACATCCATTTACTTGCCTGAGAATTTGTCTATTCAAAATCTGTAAGCTGCCAT
>NW_017041623.1:0-221 GCF_001483705.2 Eufriesea mexicana | reverse complement strand
TAACTCTCATGCATAAACAAGGAGGAAAGATTCAATTGGCTAGCTGTAGCCATTGCAATGCTTCAGAATGTGACTGGAAAGTCCAATTTTATTGACATTTTCGGCTAACATCGCTGTGAGCTAGCTTTCGTGCATAAATAAGGAGGAAAGATGCTTTCTGAGTGCTACAGTCATTGCAATGATATAGTATGTGGCTGGAAAATACAATTTTACTGAAATTA
>NW_017041622.1:0-221 GCF_001483705.2 Eufriesea mexicana | reverse complement strand
ATCTCTGCGGCCTAGGGTGGTACAATATTTACAGCTTGTCTATGGGAAGGCTAGCAATAGTCGTCTCGGCACTTTATGTTGAGGCATTTTGCGTTCCTTTAGGTTGGGTTAGTCTATGCTTGGGTAGGATACCTTTAACTTTTGCGCTGTAGACTGCTATTCGGTGTATTTCTGCTATCCACTGTGCTCTAGTACGGCCTGCTTGTCTCCTGGGAGTATAG
>NW_017041621.1:0-221 GCF_001483705.2 Eufriesea mexicana | reverse complement strand
TACCAGTCGAAAATGTCAATAAAATTGAACTTTCCAGACTGATTCTCTAGCATTGAAATGGCTCTAGCACGCCAATTGCATCATTCCTTGTTATTTTTGGAAGAAAGCCATCTCACCACGATATGAGTAAAATATGTCAATAAAATTCAACTTTCCCTCCAGATTCTGCAGCATTGCAATGGCTATAGCACGCCAAAAGGACCGTTCCTCCATACTTATAA
>NW_017041620.1:0-221 GCF_001483705.2 Eufriesea mexicana | reverse complement strand
TTTCAGTGATCTTTCGATGAACTTTAAAGACGTTGTATGGTCGTCTAACGCGATATCGGAGACTAAAGTTGTAACGGAGAGTTTGATCGACGACGTTATCTACGAGCATACGCAATGGCGTGTTTAAAGCGATTTTTCTACGGTACGCTAAGGATATGGAGGAATAACACCGAAGCTTGCTCAGCTTTGTCGCAGCGGAAGGAACACGCTGGCGATTTTGA
>NW_017041619.1:0-221 GCF_001483705.2 Eufriesea mexicana | reverse complement strand
TAGAGCACACTACGGCGGAGAAGTGCAGCAAGCAGCAGTGTACAGTGCAAAAGTCGAAGCTAGGCTACCCTACCCTAACCAAACGTAACATAACCGAAGGTAGCCTGTCTCAAAACAACGTGACGCGGCGGCTATTGCTGGCCTCCCCAGAGCCAAGAAGGGCATATTAGAGCAACGTAAAGCGCAGAAATCCACCGAATTGCAGTGTACGGCACAAAGGT
>NW_017041618.1:0-221 GCF_001483705.2 Eufriesea mexicana | reverse complement strand
CAATTTTTCCATTGATTAATTTTTCTTCTTTCTTCCTCATTTTCAATTCTTTTTTAAAATTTTAATAAATAATAATGTGCTTGTACAATAAATTCATTTTCATTTCTACCAATTGTATATAGCTTCTAAAATCAATCTTTCTATTTTGATAAAAGGAAGCATCAATTTTTCCAAAATTCTTTCCCATTAATTAATTTTTCTTCTTTTCTCCTCATTTCCAA
>NW_017041617.1:0-221 GCF_001483705.2 Eufriesea mexicana | reverse complement strand
GACTATAGTACGCCAGGAGAACCTTTCCTCCTTCTATACGAAAGAAAGATAAATCACCACGATAGTGGTCGACAATGTCAATAAAATTTAGTCTTCCTGCCAGATTCTTAGCATTACCATGGCTATTACACGCCAATAGTATATTTCACCCTAATTTTTGCAAGAAACTTAGTTCACCACAATATCAGCCGAAAATCTCAAAAAAATTCTATTTTCCAGAC
>NW_017041616.1:0-221 GCF_001483705.2 Eufriesea mexicana | reverse complement strand
GAAAGATTATATTGGCAAGATATAACCATTGCAATGCTCTGGAATCTGCCTGGAAAATTCCATCTTATTGACATTTTCGGCCAATACCGTGGTGAGTTATCATCCTTGCATACCTGAGGAAGAAAAATCCTTTTAGAGTGCTATAGCCACCGCAATGAAGAAGTATCCGTCTGGAAAATTCAATTTTATTGGCATTTTTGACTAATATCGTGGTGAGATAA
>NW_017041615.1:0-221 GCF_001483705.2 Eufriesea mexicana | reverse complement strand
TAGATTTTGCATAGACTTATTTTCTGTCAAGTAGACGGCTGTGCTTGCCAGTGGATTGAAGGCGTTATGCGATCTATTCACTAAACTATAAGAGGTTATAGATTTTGAATAGACCTATTCCCTGGCAAGTAGATGGCTGTACTTTCCATTGGATTGGTGGCGATATGCGATCTATTCACCAAGCTATAACAGGTTTTAGATTTTGAACAGAAAAATGCTCT
>NW_017041614.1:0-221 GCF_001483705.2 Eufriesea mexicana | reverse complement strand
CATAGTACAACGACAAGGAGATACCAACTGGCTAGCATTATAGGAACGTCACACCATCAGTAGCAACCGTAAGAGTTCATACCGAGCGAAAGAAGAAGACTTCAATCATCAATAAACCATCGATAAACTCTATAATCGATCAGCTTTACGTTTATTTTCAATGCAAATTCCTGAGATCTGACACCTCCAAGCAATGATAAAAATTCGCGAGACCAGTTGCT
>NW_017041613.1:0-221 GCF_001483705.2 Eufriesea mexicana | reverse complement strand
AGGAGCCGACTAGCAGGCCCCGGGATAAAACGCATACCTTTCTTTTCCTTTCGTCCCTTCCAAACAGCTACCTGACCAAAGAGAGTACACACCACCGCAACAAGGATATTATAATCAACTTCAATCACAGGGGAGTTTTATTTTGCTGGGAACAAAGTTTCGAAGCTGCAGGAGTTAGCTGCCTGTCGTCGAGCAACCCGTCATACATCAGCTGTTCCAAT
>NW_017041612.1:0-221 GCF_001483705.2 Eufriesea mexicana | reverse complement strand
AGTCAATCAGTGATGTTATCATAGAATCCAATTTATTCCGAAATTTTTAAAATTCCAATGTTAGACTCAACCAAACTCACAGACCAATTCAAACAAATTCAAACAACAGTCAACGACATCCAACCTTAATTTCCGTCATCCTCCAAATTCCCTCATCAATGGCGACCAAAAACGACACTCTAACCCTTCCTCAAAAACTCGAAAATTCGATACACACCCTC
>NW_017041611.1:0-221 GCF_001483705.2 Eufriesea mexicana | reverse complement strand
TCAATGTGATATAGTTTCTAAATATTCTAATGTTGGTTATTTAGAAATTCTGTATACGATTTACGTGTATCAAGTAATTTAACAATTAGGTATCAGTTAACAATTATGTAACAGTTACGTATCTAAAAATGTGAGAAAGTTTTAATTCTTATTTACCAAAATTATTCAAAACTGCAAACAAGATTTAAACTCTGTATTCCATAAAATATTTACGGTTGAAA
>NW_017041610.1:0-221 GCF_001483705.2 Eufriesea mexicana | reverse complement strand
GCTATTCACCGCAATGCAGTGGATTTCGGCGCTCTGCTGTGCTCTAGAAATTTTTGCTTCGCTACGGGGAGGCCATCAATAGTCGTCTCTGGACGTTAGATTGTGCTATGCTACGTTCGCTCATGTTAGGTTTGGCGAGGCTAGGACAGGATAGTAACGGCTTTTGTGCTACACACGGCTCTCCGCGGATTTCTGCGCTGTACTTAGTTCTAATACTTTCT
>NW_017041609.1:0-221 GCF_001483705.2 Eufriesea mexicana | reverse complement strand
ACATACATGCTTCGCGCAATAAGTGCAGTGAGTCACAATATTTATTATTGGCACACGCAGAACGTGATAGTAACATGTAGAATTAATGCTAGATAAATCCTCTGCAGGCAGAGATCTCCTCGTTTAATAAAGAGAGTCACTTTTTTAATAACAAGCAGATGTATTGAAACTAAAATATTACACAATCTTTGCCACAATTCTTGGACTCGAACTCTCAAACA
>NW_017041608.1:0-221 GCF_001483705.2 Eufriesea mexicana | reverse complement strand
ACAGCCAGATACTTGCCAGGGAATAAGTCTACTCAAAAACTACAATCTGTTATAGCTTGGTGAGTAGATCGCCAAACGCCTTCAATCCAATAGCAAGCACAGCCATCTACTTGCCAGAGAATAGGACTATTCAAAATCTGTAATCTGCCATTGCTTGAGGAATAGGTCGCCTAACGTCTTCAACCAATGGCAAGTACAGCCATCTACTTACCAGAGAATAG
>NW_017041607.1:0-221 GCF_001483705.2 Eufriesea mexicana | reverse complement strand
TTGAATAGACCTATTCTCTGACAGGTAGATGGCTGTACTTGCCATTGGATTGAAAGCGTCAGGCGAACAATTCTCCAAGCTACAACAGTTTATAGATTTTGAATAGACCTATTCTCTGGTAAGTAGATGTCTGAACTTGACATTGGATTGATGGCGTTGGGCGACCTGTTCAGCAAGCTATAACGGGTTATAGATTTTAAATAGCCCTATTCTGTGGCAAG
>NW_017041606.1:0-221 GCF_001483705.2 Eufriesea mexicana | reverse complement strand
ATAGGTTTTATACGGCCATTACATTGCAATAGAATCTGACCGAAAAGTACAATTTTATTGACACTTTCGACTAATATCGTGGTCAGCACACTTTCTGCATAAATAGGGGGAAAAGATACCTTTGGTTTGCTATAGCCATCGAATTGCAATAGTATGTAACTGAAAAATTCAATTTTGTTGACACTCTCGACTAATATTGTCGTGAGCAATCTTTTCGACGT
>NW_017041605.1:0-221 GCF_001483705.2 Eufriesea mexicana | reverse complement strand
TGCGGAGCTACGACCACAATTGCCGCCCCCATGGGTGCCGAACAGATTACAGCAGTGCAATGTGTGACGCTGAAATCGACAGAATAGCATTATATAGCGCAAGAGGCAAAGTTCTCCTAACAAAACATGACCACACCTGGCCTAACCAGACGTAACATAACACAACCTAACATACAGCGACCACTATTCCTGGCGTATCTAGACACAAGCAGTGAGTGGTA
>NW_017041604.1:0-221 GCF_001483705.2 Eufriesea mexicana | reverse complement strand
ATGATGTAGAGCACAGCAGATCACAGATATGTTCCTGGTAGCAGTGTACAGCTCGAAAGCAGAGGCTACACTAACCAAACCTAACCTTACCTTACCTAACTGATCGTAATATAGCACAACCTAACGAGACGCGGCCACAAGGGCTCGCCTCCCCACTGTCGAGCAGAGTATAGAAGAGTACTGCAGAACGCAGGGATCCACCAATTAGTAGCGTACAGCAT
>NW_017041603.1:0-221 GCF_001483705.2 Eufriesea mexicana | reverse complement strand
CTGCTTAACGGTCCCACCCTTTCGTCCATTTCTTCCGTTTTTCTTTCTTTTCTTTTTTGTTTTTTTCTTCCTTGGCGATGGATCTCTGTTTTATGGTTGCGTTTGGAAACTATAGTGGAACATGGATTTGGATTTGGAATTGGAAACTATAGTGGTCGATTGATTTTTGCTTTTGGGGAGAGATTTTGCTTTGGAAGTATCGTTGTTGGGTGTATTTGGGT
>NW_017041602.1:0-221 GCF_001483705.2 Eufriesea mexicana | reverse complement strand
GTGTAATGGGTTCTGCTTCGCTCTGGTGACTCCAGCGATAGTGGTCGTGGCACGACTGGTTGCATTAGGTTACGTTTGGTTAGGTTATGTCTGGATAGGTTTTGCAAGGATAGCTTTGTCTTTTGTGACGTACACTGCTTCCCGTTGGAACTCTGCGCTCTACTGAGATCTAGTATACACTGCTTGGCTCTGTGGAGGCCAGCAATATTGGACTCGGCTCG
>NW_017041601.1:0-221 GCF_001483705.2 Eufriesea mexicana | reverse complement strand
GCTCCGTTATGGGGGGAGGGGGCCGCAGAAGTGCTCTCGGCACGATAGGCTGAGTGACGTTGCGTTTGAATGCGTTACGTTTGGTTAGGTTGGGAGAGGATAGCTTGGAATTTTGTGCTATACGCCGCTGCGCGGTGGATTTCTCCGCTCTTCTTTGCTCTAATACGCTCTGCTTGGCTATGGGTATCACGGCAATGGTGGTCTCGGCACGATAGGTTGAG
>NW_017041600.1:0-221 GCF_001483705.2 Eufriesea mexicana | reverse complement strand
GCTCCGTTATGGGGGGAGGGGGCCGCAGAAGTGCTCTCGGCACGATAGGCTGAGTGACGTTGCCTTTGAATGCGTTACGTTTGGTTAGGTTGGGAGAGGATAGCTTGGAATTTTTGTGTTATACGCCGCTGCGCGGTGGATTTCTCCGCTCTTCTTTTTCTAATACGCTCTGCTTGGCTATGGGTATCACGGCAATGGTGGTCTCGGCACGATAGGTTGAG
>NW_017041599.1:0-221 GCF_001483705.2 Eufriesea mexicana | reverse complement strand
AATTTTATTGACATTTTCGACTAATATCGTGGTGAGCTCGCTTTGTTGCATAAATAAGGAGGACGGATTCTATTGGCATGCTATAGCCATTGCAGTGTAACACAATCTGTCTGAAAAATTCAATTTTATTGACATTTTCGGCTAATATCGTGCTGAGGTAGTTTTGTTGCATAAATAACGTGGAAAGATGATATTGGCATGCTAAAGGCATTGCAACGCTA
>NW_017041598.1:0-221 GCF_001483705.2 Eufriesea mexicana | reverse complement strand
AGCTAGAGATGTTTGCAATTGCTAGTGTGGTAGACTGCACATCCGCCAACAGAGCACTGTGCTGATGAATTGGTCTGATCAGTGGTGATATAAATTCTACTGTAGTCCTGGCATAGTAACTGTAAACGTCATTTATGTCCATAGATATCAGCAACTGACAGTACTGTGGTTGGTGCGCCCTCCAATAGAGAAGTGTAGCCGTCGCTTTAATCTGTTCAGTG
>NW_017041597.1:0-221 GCF_001483705.2 Eufriesea mexicana | reverse complement strand
AGGTTAGGTTAGGTTACGTTATGTTTGGTTAGTTTGGGTTAGGATAGGTTAGTTCGGGTTAGGCTAGGATGGGTTAGGTTTGGTCGTGTTACGTTAGGGCGGTTTAGATTAGGTTATGTTACGTTAGGTTAGGGTATGTTGGGTTGGGTCCGTTGGGCTGGGTTGGGTCAGTATAGGTTAGGCTAGGTTATGTTAGGATAGGTTACGTTACTTTATGTTAG
>NW_017041596.1:0-221 GCF_001483705.2 Eufriesea mexicana | reverse complement strand
CTTTTCCTCCTTTTTCCAGAAGACAGTTTCGACTGTTTTTTTTTATTTCCACGCCGCGCTGCTAATACGCGGAAAACGTTTGTTCCCATATTTATTTCGAGGTATCGCTGCATTCAGCTCGTTGTCGCGAAGCTAGTCGAAGGTCCGTTCGACATTCACGCGCTACCACGCATCTTAATTAACGTAACAGAGTCACGCGGAACTGCCGGCAAGTTTGCCAA
>NW_017041595.1:0-221 GCF_001483705.2 Eufriesea mexicana | reverse complement strand
GCGCTCTGCGGTGCGCTAGTATATTCTACTTGGATCTGGGGCGGCCAGCAGTAGTGGTCTAGGAACGTTGGGTTGAGTCCTGCTACGTTTGCTTATGTTACGTTTGGTTTGTTTAGGATAAGCTACTTCGTCTTTTGTGCTGTACACCGATTTTCGGGGGACTCCTGCGCTCTAATGTGCTCCAATTTGCTATGGTTGGCACAGAAGAGGCCGGTAATATT
>NW_017041594.1:0-221 GCF_001483705.2 Eufriesea mexicana | reverse complement strand
TCAGTTAGGTTACGTTTGGGTATGTTACGATCGGTTAAGTTAGGAGAGGTCGGCTTTGACTTTCTCGTGACACACTGCTATTCGGTGCATTTCTGCGCTCCGCTGTGCTCTAACATTTTCTGCTTGGATCTGGGGAGGCCAGCAATAGTGGTCGTTGTGCGTAATGTCGAGTTATTCTACGTTTCGTTAGGTTACGTTAGCTTGGGTTAGGTTTGGATACC
>NW_017041593.1:0-221 GCF_001483705.2 Eufriesea mexicana | reverse complement strand
GTATCCAATACAAACGTAGCCTAAATAAAGCTAACGTGCCGCGGCCACTATTTCTGTCCTCCTTATGGACACGCAGAGCATATTAGAGCACGGTAGGCCGCAGACATCCACCGAATACCAGTGAAGAGCAGAAAAGTCACATTAATCCACCCCTAGCTTCACCTAACGTAACATAACTCAACCTCACGTAGCCAGACCACAATTTCTAGCTCCCAAGAGCC
>NW_017041592.1:0-221 GCF_001483705.2 Eufriesea mexicana | reverse complement strand
CAAGTGGCAATATTAACCCTTAGCGAACGAATGCCGCTATACTCGCGACATTATAAATATTCTAAAGAAATCGAATGTCGCCATACAGACGGCATGACGTGATGTTTCAGGAAATCTGTTAGGTTCGGCCATCATTATGCACGCAACAATTAAGGGCGATCCGCAATTATTTTTTGACGCGCTCTGGGGCATTCCTCTCCGAGCATCCAGCGAAAATACAT
>NW_017041591.1:0-221 GCF_001483705.2 Eufriesea mexicana | reverse complement strand
TTCGGCTTGGTTAGGTTAGGTTAAGTATGGTTTGGATGGCTTTGACTTTTGTGCTATACACTGTTATTCGGTGGATTTCTGCGCTCTGCTGTGCTCTAATATGCTCTGCATGTATCTGCGACGGCGAGCAATAGTGGTCTGGGCTCGTTAGGTTTGGCTATTCTACGTTTGGTTGGGTAAGGTTAGGTCAGGTTAGGCTTGGATATCTTCGGCTTTTGTGC
>NW_017041590.1:0-221 GCF_001483705.2 Eufriesea mexicana | reverse complement strand
GAAATCAACCGCGTTGCTGTGAATATCACAGGTGTCGGAGATATTCTAACCTAACCTGACCTTACATAACCCAACCAAGAGAAGCATTGATCAACGCAACCTGCCGTGACCACAGCATTTGGCATCCACAGAACCGAGGAGAATGTAGTGCTGCACAATAGATCACAGAAATACGCCCAATAACAGTGTACACAACGAAAGTCAAAGGTAGCCATGCCAAA
>NW_017041589.1:0-221 GCF_001483705.2 Eufriesea mexicana | reverse complement strand
TGAGCTAAATTTCTTGGATGCATATGAACGAAAGATTCCATTGGCGTGCTATAGCCATTGCAAATCTATAGCATCTGGATGGAAAATTCAGTTTTATTGACATCTTCGTCTAATATCGTGGTGATGTAACTTTCTTGTATAAATAAGGGGGAAAGATGCTATTGCCGTGCTATAGCCATTACAATGCCACAGAATCTGCCTCGAAAATTCAATTTTAGTAA
>NW_017041588.1:0-221 GCF_001483705.2 Eufriesea mexicana | reverse complement strand
CGACGATAATAGTCGAAACAGTCAATAATATTGAACTTTCCAGCCTGATTCTATAGCATTGCATAGCCTATAGCACGCCAATAGAATCTTTCCTCCTTATTTATGCGAGAATATTAGCTTTCCTCGATATTAGTCAAAAATGTCAATAAAATTGAATTTTCCCGCCAGATTCTACGACATTGCAATGGCTATAGCACGCAAAAAGGATCTTTCCTCCATAC
>NW_017041587.1:0-221 GCF_001483705.2 Eufriesea mexicana | reverse complement strand
ATTGCTCTGCTATAATCTGCACGGCTCCCGGGAGGCCACCAACAGTGGTCGCAGCACGTTAGGCTGTGTTAGAATGCGTTCGCTTAGGTTACGTTGCGTTGGGTTAGGTTACGATATCTTTGGCTCCTGCTCTACACACGGCTGTTATGTGGAGCTGGGCACTGTACTATGCGCTATCGCAATCTGCTTGTGCCTCGGGATGCCAGGAATAGCGGTCGCGG
>NW_017041586.1:0-221 GCF_001483705.2 Eufriesea mexicana | reverse complement strand
CATGGAGGAAAGATTCTATTGGCGTGCCATAGCCTTTGCAATGCTATAGAATCTGGCTGGAAAGTTCAATTTCATTGACATTTTCGACTAAGGTCGTGGTGTGCCGACTTTCTTGAGCAAACAAGGAGTAAAGATTATATTGGCATGCTATAACCATAGCAATGCTATAGATTCTGGCCGGAAAATTCAATTTTATTGGCATTTTCGAATAATATTGTGGT
>NW_017041585.1:0-221 GCF_001483705.2 Eufriesea mexicana | reverse complement strand
AATAGTCGAAAATGTCTATAAAATTGAATTTTCCGTTCAGATTCAATAGCTTTGCATTGGCTACAGCATGCCAATAGAACCTTTCCTCATTATTTATGCAACAAAATCAGCTCACCACGATATAGGTCGAAAATGGAAATAAAATTGAATTTTTATGTCAGATTCTCTAGTATTGCAATGGCTATTGCATGCCACTAAATTCTTTCCTCCTTATTTATCCA
>NW_017041584.1:0-221 GCF_001483705.2 Eufriesea mexicana | reverse complement strand
TGGAATATAGTATAGAGCAGCAAAGCGCAGGAATCCACCGAAAGGCAGTATATAGCACAAGAGCCGAAGCCATCCTCCACTGCCCTGTCCTTACCTATCCTGACCAAACGTAGAGTTACCCTACATTTCGTGCCACGGCCACAATTGCTTGCCTCCTGATAGTCGATCAGAGTATTGTCGATCAATGCACGGCGAAGGAATCCGACGTATAGCAGTATATA
>NW_017041583.1:0-221 GCF_001483705.2 Eufriesea mexicana | reverse complement strand
CATTTTCTGGAGACTTCTTTGATCTACGTAGCCCTAAACAGATAGATCAGTTCTAACAGTTTGTTGGTTTAATAAACACCTGTACAGTTTTTCCAACGTTTCCACTGGCTACTATTACTGTGCATTATGACCTCTTGACACTTTTTAATCGAAGCTTCCGAGATATGACAGGAGTCAATTATCACTTCTCCTGGATCGATTGCATTTACCTAGCTAGCATC
>NW_017041582.1:0-221 GCF_001483705.2 Eufriesea mexicana | reverse complement strand
AATTGACATGACGGCATTTATTACGTCTTCCAACAGAACATTGTTGCCGTTGAATCGTTGTGTCCACTGATGACGTATATTGCATAGCAATTCTAGAACTGGAAAAGCAGAGCCATTATCCCTTGGGACGTGAACAAATGACAACAAAGTACTGAGTTCAGCCATCATAAAGGTATTGTAGCCGTTGTATAAGTTTGTCCACTGATGTTGTATATTCGAGT
>NW_017041581.1:0-221 GCF_001483705.2 Eufriesea mexicana | reverse complement strand
TTCTCATGCAACTGCAGAGCGTGCTGTGCGTTATTTTATTGCACGGGCCAGGGAAAGACGAGTTAGGAAGCTTCTGTGCATTCTTCGATGTTGCCATCTAATCCTGACGACTTTAAGAACCGTCTGATATGGGTGCGTGGTGATGGTTCAGGTTGTTGCATGTGCTTGCTGAGTGTTATTATATGGTTAGGGATCGGGGTTACATTGCGATATTGTACATA
>NW_017041580.1:0-221 GCF_001483705.2 Eufriesea mexicana | reverse complement strand
CGATATAAGTAGAAAATGTTAATAAAACTGAATTTTCCAGTCAGATTCTATCGCATTGCAATGCCTATAGCATGCCAATAGAACCTTTCCTCTTTATTTATACAAGAACACGAGCTCACCACGATATTTGTCGAGGATGTCAATAAAATGGAATTCTCAGGACAGATTCTATAGCATTGCAATGGCAATAGCATGCCAATGGAGTCATTCCTCCTTATTTA
>NW_017041579.1:0-221 GCF_001483705.2 Eufriesea mexicana | reverse complement strand
CACTGTAGAGCACAAAAGTGCAATTCGTCCTATCCTAACATAGCCAATCGCTACAGAACCATAGGTAACCTAATTCAACGTAATGTCCCGCGATCACTCTTTCTGGCCCCCTCAGATCCAGGCAGAATACACTAGAGCACAGTAGAGCGCGGAAAACGGCCCATATTGCAGTGCAAAGCACAAAAGTAGAAGATAACATGTCCTAACTTCTCATATCCTAA
>NW_017041578.1:0-221 GCF_001483705.2 Eufriesea mexicana | reverse complement strand
GTGCTATAGGCATTGCAATGCTATAGAATCTTCCTGGAAAATTCAATTTTATTGACATGTTCGTCTAATATCGAGGTGAGATAACTTTTTTGCATAAACGCGGAGGACAGGTTCTATTGGCGAGCTATAGCCACTCCAATGCTATAGAAACTGGATAGAAAATTCAATTTTATTGACATTTTCGCCTAATATCGCGGTGAGCTAACTTTCTTGCATAAATA
>NW_017041577.1:0-221 GCF_001483705.2 Eufriesea mexicana | reverse complement strand
TGTCTCGCCGGACGCCACCAGTATTGGTCGCGGCACGTTACGTTGAGTTGTTCTACGTTCGGATAGTTCAGGTAAATTTGGCTGAGGCTTGGGTGCCTTTGATTTTTCTGCTATACACTGCTATTCTATGGATTCCTGCAATCTACTCTTCTCTAAATTGCCCTGCCTGGCACTGGAGGTGCTACCAATTGTGGTCGTGGTACGTTAGGATGAGATAGGTT
>NW_017041576.1:0-221 GCF_001483705.2 Eufriesea mexicana | reverse complement strand
AGATATTGTATAGACCTATTCTCTGGCGACTAGGTTGCTGTACTTGCCATGGATTTGAAGGCGCTGGGCGACCTATTCTCCGAGATATAACAGGCTATAGGTTTTGTGTAGACATTTCTCTGGCAATTGGATGGCTGTACTGGCCATTGGATTGTAGGCGTTAGGCGATGTATTCACCATGCTACAACAGGATATAGATTTTGGATAGACCTATTCTCTGC
>NW_017041575.1:0-221 GCF_001483705.2 Eufriesea mexicana | reverse complement strand
ATTCACCAAGCTATAACAGGTTATTGATTTTGAAAAGCCTATTCTCTGGCAAATAGATGGCTGGCCTTGCCATTGGTTGAGGACGCTAGGCGACCTATGAACCAAGCTACAACAGATTATAGACTTTGAATAGACCTATCCTCTGTCAAGTACATGGTTGTACTTGCCATTGGATCGAAGGCGATAGGCGATCTATTCACCAAGCTGTAATAGGTTATAGA
>NW_017041574.1:0-221 GCF_001483705.2 Eufriesea mexicana | reverse complement strand
GATCGCAGAAAGCCACCGAATAGCAGTGTATAGCTCAAAAGTCAAAGTTACCCTATCCTATCCGAACCGAACGGATCATCACAAAACCTAACGCGCGGAGAACACGATTGGCGAAATCCGCAGCTCCAAGCGGAGCATATTATGGCGCAGTAGATCGGAGAAATAGACCGAATAGCTGTGTATAGCACAAAAGTCAAAGCTGCCCTATACTAACCTAAACA
>NW_017041573.1:0-221 GCF_001483705.2 Eufriesea mexicana | reverse complement strand
GATTCTCGCGATTCCAGAAACAGCGGTCATGGGACGTTGGATTGAGTTCTGTTACGTATGTTTCTTTTATGTTAGGTGAAGTTTGGCTATGATAGCTCTGACCTTCATGCTGTAAACAGATATTCGGCGAACTACTACCCAGTACCGTGGTCTAATATGCCCTGCCGCGTTAGGTATAGCTACGTTACGTTTGGTTAGGTTATGTTAGCATGGGTTAGGTT
>NW_017041572.1:0-221 GCF_001483705.2 Eufriesea mexicana | reverse complement strand
TACTGACATTTTCTATTATTATCGTGGTGAGCCACCCTTCTTGCATAAATAAGGAGTAAAGATACTATTGGCGTGCTACTACCATTGCAACGCTATAGAATCTTCTCGGAAAATTCAATTATATTGACATTTTCGACTAATATCGTGGTGAGCTAACATTATTGCATAAATAAGGCGGAAAGATCCCCTTGGCGTGTTATAGCCATTGCAATGCTGTAGGA
>NW_017041571.1:0-221 GCF_001483705.2 Eufriesea mexicana | reverse complement strand
GACCAGCAGTATGTGTCTCGAGTGTTATAATATATAATGTACAAACCTTAGAGTATTCTGTGACAGTAAATTCTGTTCTACAAATCAGAAGCTGTCTTTTTTCATACCACAAAGAACCACGATAATTAACAAAAAGAATCATTAGGAGGTGTGCAGTGATTGCTCTGGACTCTAAACACTGTCAAGGAATTCACGCAAACTAAGCTTCACGATCACCAAGG
>NW_017041570.1:0-221 GCF_001483705.2 Eufriesea mexicana | reverse complement strand
TCTGTCGATTGTCTACAAGTTAATGGGAACATGCGAGTAGTGGAATAATCATAGAAACCTGAATTTATCCAAATTTCAGGACAAAGCTTGTTTTATCAATGTTCAGACTAATCCGAATAAACAATTTATCAAGTTTTACACTATTTAGAACACTTTATTATTTATAACTCAAATGTACTTTGTAAAGTTCAGGAGTTTGTTCTCAGGATGCCTTAGGACAT
>NW_017041569.1:0-221 GCF_001483705.2 Eufriesea mexicana | reverse complement strand
GTGCTGTACGTCGTTGTTTGGTGGACCTCTGCGTTCTATTGCGCTCTAGTATGTCCTGCTTGTTTCTGGGGAGGCCAGCGATAGTTGTCTCGGCTCCTTATGTTGAGTTGTGCTACGACTGGTTAGGTTAGCTTAGGTCAGGCAAGGTCTTGTTATCTTTGACTTTTGTGATATACACTGATAATCGGAGGATTTCCTATCTCTTCGTTGCTCTACTAGCC
>NW_017041568.1:0-221 GCF_001483705.2 Eufriesea mexicana | reverse complement strand
CGTAATTAGTCATATTACAAACACGCTTATTTCGTGTTATTTATACACTGGATGTGACAGTGAAATTTTTGTGTATAATTATTACCAACAGTCTTAAAAGATCTATAATAAATATGAAAATTATATTCAATTTTATTGAAAATTTATTATTTTTCTAAAAAGATGTATACAATTATTTATTTTTCATTTTCTTTATTTCTTGTCCTCATTTTCGAATTTTT
>NW_017041567.1:0-221 GCF_001483705.2 Eufriesea mexicana | reverse complement strand
TCCTTATTTATGCAAGAAAGTTAGGTCACCACGGTAGTAGTCGAAAATGACAATGAAATTGAAATTTCCAGCCAGATTCTATAGCACTGCAATGGACGATGCGCGCCAATGGAGTATTTCATCCATATTTATAGACGAAAGTTAGTTCGCCACGATAGTAGACAAGAAGGTCTATAAAATTGTATTCTCCAGGAAGATTCTATAGCATTGCAACGGCTATA
>NW_017041566.1:0-221 GCF_001483705.2 Eufriesea mexicana | reverse complement strand
CGAATAGCAGTGTACAGCAAAAAGCCAGAGCTATCCTCTCTTAACATAACCAAACCTCACATAGCCGAACGTAGCGCAACACAAACTAACGTGCCACGAACACCATTCCTGGCATCCCCGGGGAAAAGCAGGGCGTGATAGTGCACAGTAGAGCGTAGAACTCCCTGGTCTGGCAGTGTGTATCACAGAAGTCAAAGCTATTACAAACTACCCCAACATAA
>NW_017041565.1:0-221 GCF_001483705.2 Eufriesea mexicana | reverse complement strand
AGTATCTGGCGGTACATGCCATTGGATTGCAGGCGATAGGCGATTTAATCACCAAGCTATGGCGGCTTATATATTTTGAATAGTCTAATGCTCTGGCAAGTAGATGGCTGTACACGCCATGGTATGGACGGCGTTAGGCGATCTATTCACCATGCTACAGCAGGTTCGAGATTTTGAATAGACATGCTCTCTGGCAAGTAAACGACTGCACTTGCCATTGG
>NW_017041564.1:0-221 GCF_001483705.2 Eufriesea mexicana | reverse complement strand
ATTTTTATATTTGTATATTAATATTTTAATTGTACAAATTATTCCTTAATATTTTTTTTATTTATATTTGGTGCATTAAACGTAAAAAAAGAAAATAATAAAACGCAGAGGTAGCCCGGAGCCGTCGATCTCATAGTTAAGTTTTCAATTCTAACCCTTTTGTACTTATAATAATATTATAATATTTTTATATTTGTATATTAATATTTCAATTGTAAAAA
>NW_017041563.1:0-221 GCF_001483705.2 Eufriesea mexicana | reverse complement strand
TAGCTTTAATGGCGAGACTTATATGGCGGAGGAGGTTAGTTTGAAACAGGACTGATTTTGACGCACTCAAAAATTAGCGATACTTTAAAATATCACCAAAGGAAAAGTAATCGCTTGATTAATATAAGTTTTTGTGGCTAGTTTCATCATATTAAAGACTATGTAAGACAACATTAAATTTAAAAAAAAGTCCCTTATTTAGTTTTGTGACGTTATCATTC
>NW_017041562.1:0-221 GCF_001483705.2 Eufriesea mexicana | reverse complement strand
TACAATAGCCATTGCAATGCTATGGAATCTTCCTCGAAAATTCAACTTTATTGACACTTTCGAGTAATATTGTGGTGATGTATCTTTCTTGCATAAATACGGAGGAATGGTTCTATTGGCAAACTATGGCCATTGCAATACTATATAGTATGTCTGGGTAATTCAATTTTATTTACATTTTCGTCTAATATCGTCGTGAGCTATCTTTCTTGTAAAAATAA
>NW_017041561.1:0-221 GCF_001483705.2 Eufriesea mexicana | reverse complement strand
GGAACGGTGGCATCGGGTCTGACTGGGGCGTTCAGGGCAAAAGAACAGACGATAACACCAAATCCTTTTGTCAGGATGTCTGTGAATGATCGAAAGAGAAAGCCTGTGTATGAAAAGAGAGAGTTTCGGCTTTAAGTAAGGATGCAAGGCCACGAGGCAGTCAGAAGAAGGTAGAACTGAGAAGAAGATAGAGAACGCAGAGTTGAGAATAGGCAGAGTAG
>NW_017041560.1:0-221 GCF_001483705.2 Eufriesea mexicana | reverse complement strand
TGCTCGCAGCACGTTACGTTGAGTCACGTTACGCTCGGTCATGTTGGGTTAGGCCAAGTTTGGATAGGATCGCTTCAACTTTTGTTCTGTACACAGCTTTTCGCTGGACTTCTGCGCTCTACTGTGATCTAGTATGTCCTGCTTGTCTCTGGGTAGGGCAGCAATGACCGCCTCGGCACGTTAGGTTGATTTAGGCTTTGCTTGTTTATGCTCATTTGGTT
>NW_017041559.1:0-221 GCF_001483705.2 Eufriesea mexicana | reverse complement strand
TCCACTCATACATCCAGCCATCCATACATTCATACATATATAGAACAATACAGCCATACATCCATGCATACATCCATACATTCATCCATACAAGCATCCATACATACATCCATTCAACCGTCCATTCACCCATCCATTCGTCCACCCACACATCCACACATCCATGCCTCAGTACATCCATACATCCATGCATACATACATCCGTACATCCATAACGCAGA
>NW_017041558.1:0-221 GCF_001483705.2 Eufriesea mexicana | reverse complement strand
TAAGATTTGCAACATTGATTGAGGATTTCTTAAATATATCAGGACAATTTAGAGGGTTATTGAGCAATGTATATCAAAAAGAGTACCAGAGATCTCCCTCGTTCGCTCTAACATTGTTAAAACGTGTGATGATTGTATGATTTCGTAGGCATGACACGAAACTTACTTAGACCGTTAAGTATGTCGTGAAGATAAACGTAATAACAGGCATCGTGCTATTC
>NW_017041557.1:0-221 GCF_001483705.2 Eufriesea mexicana | reverse complement strand
TAACTCAACATAACCTTACGAGGCGAATATTGCTGGCTCCTCCAGAACCAAGAGGAGCATATTGGAGGAGGTTACAGCGCAGAAATCCACAGAACAGCAGCGTATAGCACAAAAGCCAAAGCTATCCTATCCTTATAAATACAACCATAACATATCCAAACGAAGCATATATAAGCCAAACGCACCGCGGCCACAATTGCTGGCAACTCCAGAGTGTGGCA
>NW_017041556.1:0-221 GCF_001483705.2 Eufriesea mexicana | reverse complement strand
CGACTAATATCTTTGTGAGCTAACTTCCTTGCATAGGTAAAGAGGAAAGATCTTTTTGGCGTGGTATAGCCATCGCAATGCTATAGAATCTGGCTGGCAAGTTCAATTTTATTTACATTTTCGACTTATATCGTGGTGAGCTAACTTCCTTGCGTGACTAAGTAGGAAATATGCTTTTTGAGTGCTGTAGCCATTGAAATGATATAGAATGTGGCTGGAAA
>NW_017041555.1:0-221 GCF_001483705.2 Eufriesea mexicana | reverse complement strand
ACTATTACTGGGCATCCCAGAGTCGAGCAGGGTGCAGTAGAGCAATGTAGAGCGCAGAAAGCCGCCAAATAGCAATGTATAGCACAAAAGTCGAAGATATCCGCATCTACCCAGGCCTAACCTAACCTAACCTAACGTAGGGTAACTAAACCTTACGAGCCGCGAGCACTGTTGCCGGCTTCCCCAGAGACGAGCAGAATGCGATAGAGTACAGTGCAGCG
>NW_017041554.1:0-221 GCF_001483705.2 Eufriesea mexicana | reverse complement strand
AATGCAACCTAGCTTAACCTAACGTGCCGATGCCGATGTTGCTGACCTCCCCAGAGTCAAGCAGAATATACGAGAGCACAGCCCATCGCATTAATTCACCGCATTGCGGTGTACAGCACAAGAGTGGAAGCTATCGTGTCTTAACCTAGCCAAACGTAAGCTGGCCGAACACAGCCTAACACAACCTGACGTACCGACACCACTATTTCTGGCCTCCCTGG
>NW_017041553.1:0-221 GCF_001483705.2 Eufriesea mexicana | reverse complement strand
GGATAAGTGTATATCCATTTAGAGAAAAAGCTCGTGCACTTCCATCGTAAAATCTTCTCACGATGCTTAGCCGTTTAAGTGCCGTGTAGCGCGATCGTGGTGTTCAGATATTGCGTCAAGAGTACTACTACGTGCTACTGCGCATCGCATTGCGCAACTGAGACGCGCGATCCGGATTCTATCGCAGCGCCATCTCTCAGTCTCACTAATACCTAAGGTTA
>NW_017041552.1:0-221 GCF_001483705.2 Eufriesea mexicana | reverse complement strand
AAAGGAGGTTAGCTCAGCACGATATTAGTCGAAAATGTCAACAAAATTGTACTTTCCAGCCAGATTCTGTAGCAATGCGACTGCTATAGCACGTGAATTGAATATTTCCTCTTTATATATGCAAGAAAGTTAACTCACCGCGATATTAGTCGAAAATGTCAATAAAATTAAATTTTCCAGCCAGAGTCCATAGCATTGCATTGGTATTAGCACTGAAAGAG
>NW_017041551.1:0-221 GCF_001483705.2 Eufriesea mexicana | reverse complement strand
GAAACTATCCTGACCAAACTCAGCCGAAACTAACTTAACCGAACTTAACCTAACACAGCCCAAGGTGCCACGAGCACTACTGCAGGCATACGGATAGCCGAACAGAGCATAGTAGAGAAGTGTAGTGCGCAGAAGTCACCCGAATATCAGTGAAAAGCGCAAAAGCTATTCTGTACCAAACATACGTAACGAAACATAGACAATCGAAAAATATCTCTGCC
>NW_017041550.1:0-221 GCF_001483705.2 Eufriesea mexicana | reverse complement strand
ATAACCCAAAGCTGCATATCCCAAAATGTCGTGACGCGACCACTGCTCCTGGCCGCACCAGAGAAAAGCAGAATGAAGTAGAGCACAGTGGATCAAAGACATAAGCAGAAACGCAGTGTAAGGCACAGAAGTGGTAGTAGCATAACCTAACATAGCCAAACATGACATACACAAACGTTGCCTAGCTCAAACTAATATGAGGAGACCACTATTGCTGGTCC
>NW_017041549.1:0-221 GCF_001483705.2 Eufriesea mexicana | reverse complement strand
CAACATGTCGATTAATAGAGCGCACGACTCAATACCACTCCACGATGGCTTGCATACGTCGGTCCTGTCTTACTGTCAGGTTTTAAGGCGAGCCAGGGACACACCGACTCCGCACTCAAAAGCGACTTTTCTCAGACTCCTCGGCAGCAACCTGAAGCGACGCAACTACAGCACTATTGACGGGTGCCATTTCCAATCAGTGGCCGAGTTCTGCGTCAGAC
>NW_017041548.1:0-221 GCF_001483705.2 Eufriesea mexicana | reverse complement strand
CTAGGGCACAGTAGAGCGCAGAAATCCACCGAATAGCAGCATATAGCACAAAAGTCAAAGGCACCCGTACCAAACTTAACCCAATCTAACCCAAGCTATTGTAACCAAACTCAAACAAACGTACCACGATCACCATTTCTGGCCTGCCCGGAGGAAATCAGATGCTGGTACAGCAATGCAGAGCGCTGATATCATCCGAATAGAAGTGTGTCGCAAAAAAA
>NW_017041547.1:0-221 GCF_001483705.2 Eufriesea mexicana | reverse complement strand
CTACTTCCCCTAACATGCCCTGCTTGACGATGGGGAGCCCAGCAATATTTGGCTAGGCACTCTCGGTAGGAGTGGATTACACTTGGTTAGGTTAAGTTGGGTCAGGTTATGTTAGGATATCTTCTACTTTTCTGCCTTACACTTCAATGCGCCGCACCTCTGCGTTCTACAGTGCTGTAGCATATTCTGCTTGTCGCTGTGGAGGTGAGCAATAATGATGT
>NW_017041546.1:0-221 GCF_001483705.2 Eufriesea mexicana | reverse complement strand
TGGGCTGACCTTACCTGACTGATCTTACCTGACCTGACCTGAGCTGACCATATATGATCCGGCATGACCTGGCCTGACCTGAACTGACCTAAACTGACCTGAACTGACAGCATCTGACCTGACATAACCTGACCTGACCTGACCTGACCTGACATGATCTGACCTGACCTGACCTGACCTGACCTGACATGATCTGACCTGACCTGACCTGACCTGACCTG
>NW_017041545.1:0-221 GCF_001483705.2 Eufriesea mexicana | reverse complement strand
GGATTACTCTTTTCATTGACGATTTGAATTCGGCAGTAGTAATAGAATAATCTACGTACACATAAGTTACATCTAGATATATTTGCAGTTCCCAACACGGTATTTGGTACTCCAAGCAATACAGCACTGCATCATTTGGATTCATCTTATCAGCTACTATTTAAATTCTGTTGCGACCTAGAATATCAAGGGACTGATCCATTACCCCTGGAGAAATTAAC
>NW_017041544.1:0-221 GCF_001483705.2 Eufriesea mexicana | reverse complement strand
TTGCAATGATATAGAATGTGCCTGGCAGATTCAATTTTATTGACATTTTCGATTAATATCGTGCTTAACTGTCTTTCTTGCGTAAATAAGGCGGATAGATGCTATTGGCGTGCTATTGCCATTGGAATGTCAAAGAATCTGGTTGAAAAACTCAATTTAATTGACATCTTCGACTAATATCGTGGTGAGTTAACTTTCTTGCATAAATAAGGAGGAAAGAT
>NW_017041543.1:0-221 GCF_001483705.2 Eufriesea mexicana | reverse complement strand
CAAACATTTAATTTATCGCGTATCATCGTATGGGAGATTCGCATAAATTTTGGAAACTTGCATAATCTTATTGCGAATGAAGTAGACACAAAGTAGCCAAGTAAAATTACGTATCTCATCAATGTAAGATTCTTTTATAATTTAGAAAATACTTAGGGCAATATATTTCTATTTTTAAATGAATTCGGTTATAAATTTTTATATTAGAACACTTCGTTTCG
>NW_017041542.1:0-221 GCF_001483705.2 Eufriesea mexicana | reverse complement strand
CTTTTGGCATGCTATAACCATTGCAATGCTGCAGAATGTGACTGGAAAACTCAATTTTATAGACATTTTCGACTAATATCGTCGTGAGCTACTTTTGATGCATAAATAAGGAGGAAAGATTCTATTGGCATGCCATAGCCGTTGCAATACTATAGAACCTGACTGGAAAACTCAATTTTATTGACATTATCGACTAATATCGTGGTGAGCTAATTTTGTTG
>NW_017041541.1:0-221 GCF_001483705.2 Eufriesea mexicana | reverse complement strand
GGCCAGAGAATAGGTCTATTAAAAATCTATAAACTGTTATAGCTTGGCGAATAGATCGCCCAAGGCCTTCAATCCAATGGCAAGTACAGACACCTGCTTGCTAGAAAATAGGTCTATTCCAAATCTACAACCAGTTACAGCTTGTTGAATAGATCGCTTAACGCCCTCAATCCAATGGCAATTACAGCCATCTACTTGCCAGAGATTAGGTATATTCAAAA
>NW_017041540.1:0-221 GCF_001483705.2 Eufriesea mexicana | reverse complement strand
GTTTCCGGCCACCCTTGAGCCAAGCAAAATGCGCTAGAGCACAGTAGATCACATAAATCCACCCAATAGCAGTGTATAGCATAAAAGTCAGAGCTATGCTATCCCAACCCATCCCAACCTAAGCTAACCATACGTATTCTAACTCGTCCTAACGTGCTGCGAACAGTATTGCTGACATCACAGTGTCAAGCAGAGCATACTAGAGGAGAATAGATCGCAGG
>NW_017041539.1:0-221 GCF_001483705.2 Eufriesea mexicana | reverse complement strand
GATGCTTTTTGAGTGCTACAGCCATTGCAATGATATAGATTGTGGCTGGAAAACACAATTTTGATGACATTTCCGACTAATATCGTGGTGAGCTGCGTCTCATACATAAATAAGGTTGAATGATATTATCGGCGTGCTATAGCCTTTGCAATGCTGTTGAATCAGGCTGGAAAGTTCAATTAAATTGACAGTTTCAACTGCTATCGTTGGGAGCTGTCTTT
>NW_017041538.1:0-221 GCF_001483705.2 Eufriesea mexicana | reverse complement strand
CGTGGTGAGCTAACTTTCTTCGATAAATAAGGAGGAAAGATTCTATTGGCGTGCTATAGCCCTCGCAGTGCTACAGAATCTGGCTAGAATATTCAATTTTATCGACATTTTCGTCTAATATCGTGGTGAGCTTACTTTCTTGCATAAATAAGGTGGATGGATTCTATTGACGTGCTATAGCCCTTGCAATGCTATAGAATCTGGCTTGAAAAATCAATTTT
>NW_017041537.1:0-221 GCF_001483705.2 Eufriesea mexicana | reverse complement strand
TACAGACCGTTCATGGGGAAAAAATTGAATAACGAGAATATTCGATAAATTTTTAATAGAGAATTTGCTATAGAATGCCAGGTGCCGAAGAGGAATCCACACCTTCCGGGAGAAGTTTTGGATTAGTCCTTTTAATATTGAAATTACCATGCTAGAAATGACTAATTTAAAATTTGTCTTTATATAAAATTTATGATGGGGATTATTGTAGCGAATCGGAG
>NW_017041536.1:0-221 GCF_001483705.2 Eufriesea mexicana | reverse complement strand
ATATGTTTGGTTAGGCTCCGTTAGTTTGGGGTAGGCTTGGGTAGCTCAGGTTTTTCTGACATAGACTACGATTCGATGGATTTCTGAGCTCTGCATTCCATTAATATCTTCTGCTTGGCCCTGGCGATCGGAGCAATCGTTGTCGCGGCACGTCAATTTGTGTCAGGCTGCGTTTGGACACATTACGTCCGGCTAGGTTAGGAGGCGTTAGCATTGACTAT
>NW_017041535.1:0-221 GCF_001483705.2 Eufriesea mexicana | reverse complement strand
CCTTCGCATGGCAGTGTACACCTCGAAAGTCAAAGCTATGCAAACTTAACCCAAAATAACATACCATATCCAAACTTAGCCGAACTCAACTTAACGTGCAGGGACCACTATTGCTGGCCTCCGCAGAGGCAAGCAGAATTTACTACAGAACACTAGTCCGTACAAATATGCCGCATTCCCGTTAATAGCACAAAGGTCAATGATATCCTGCCCAAACCTAA
>NW_017041534.1:0-221 GCF_001483705.2 Eufriesea mexicana | reverse complement strand
GAATAGCAGTTTATAGCACAAAAGCCAGAGCGATCCTAATCAAACTTAACCAAACCTAACTCAACCAAATGGAACATAACTCAAACAAACGTGCCACCACCACCATTGCTTGCCTCCCCAGAGACAAGCAGTTGCTAGTACAGCAATGCAGAGCGCAAATATCGGCCGAATAGCCGTGTGCAGCCCAAAAATCTAAGCTATCCTATACCAACCTTACCAAG
>NW_017041533.1:0-221 GCF_001483705.2 Eufriesea mexicana | reverse complement strand
AATCTAATGGCAAGTACAGCCATCTAGTTGCGGGAGAATAGGTCTCTTCGAAATCTATAACCTCTTATAGCTTGGTGAATAGATCGCTTAACGCCTTGAACCCAATGGCAAGTGCAGCCTTCAACTTGCCAGGGATTTGGTCTAATCAAACTCTATAATCTGTTATAGCTTGGTGAATAGTTCGCCCAACACCTTCAATCCTATGGCAAGTACAGTCATCT
>NW_017041532.1:0-221 GCF_001483705.2 Eufriesea mexicana | reverse complement strand
CCTCTTACATATTCTGCTTAGCTTTGCGGAGGTCAGCAGTTGTGGTCGCTGCGCGTTAGTTTGTGCTAGGTTACGTTTGGGTGAGCTACGATTGGTGAGGTTAGGAGATGGTAGCTTTGACCTTTGCGCTCTACACTGCCATTCGGAGGGATTCTGCAATCTACTCAGCTCTAGAATGTTCTGCTTTGCTCGGGGAATGACAGGAATAGTGGTGTCGGCAC
>NW_017041531.1:0-221 GCF_001483705.2 Eufriesea mexicana | reverse complement strand
AGGAAGGTAGGTCACCACGGTATTAGTCGTAAGTGTCAATAAAATTGATTTTTCCAGCCAGATACTACAGCAATGTATTGGCTATAGCTCGCCAATAGAATCTTCCAGCCTTATTTATGCAAAAAGAGAGCTCACCACGATATAAGTCGAAACTGTCTATATAATTGAACTTTCCAGCCTGATTCTATATCAACGCCATGGTTATAGCACGCCAATTGAAT
>NW_017041530.1:0-221 GCF_001483705.2 Eufriesea mexicana | reverse complement strand
GCAAACGTGGGTCAAAAATGTCCTAACCTCTCATTATCGATCTAGAATCCGATCGAAGCTGTGAAAGTAGGATATTTCAAAAATCACGAATATTCGCGTGAACTCGGTGGATAAAGGGGTTACATAATCCCCTAGGGAATTTTAGTGAAGAGGGACATGTTTTGGAAAGCAGTATATTTATCAACATAAAAGAAAGACGTATGGAAGAAGAAAAATTCGAT
>NW_017041529.1:0-221 GCF_001483705.2 Eufriesea mexicana | reverse complement strand
GTGGAACGTAGAGCGCAGAAATACGCCGAAAAGCAGTGTATAGCACAAAACTCAAAGTTATCCCGTCCTAATCTAACAAAGCATAACATAACTGAACGTAAGCTAATCGATCCCGACGTGCCGCGGACACGATTGGTGGCCTGCGCACAGTAGAGCAGAGCATAGTAGAGCAGAGTAGAGCGCAGAAATCAATCGAATAACAGCCTTTGCCGGGAAAGTCG
>NW_017041528.1:0-221 GCF_001483705.2 Eufriesea mexicana | reverse complement strand
TATGCCCACTTTAACGTCCGATTTTTGTCCACTTTGGTGTCCGAAATAGTCCTTCTTTTAGGGCCCAAACTTCCCCAAATTTAGTATTCGAAGTTTTGGTTATATCAGTATTCGATCTTTGTCCGCTTTAATGTCCAAACTCTGCCCACTTTAGCGTCCGAAATTATCCCCATTCCAATATCTGATGACTGCCCGCTTTAGCGTCCAAGCTTTACCCGCTT
>NW_017041527.1:0-221 GCF_001483705.2 Eufriesea mexicana | reverse complement strand
TAGTATGTCCTGCTTTTCACTGGGGAGTGCAGCAATAGCGGCCTCGGCTCTTTAGGTTGAGCTAGGCTATGTTTGGTTATGTCCTGTTCGTTTGGGTTAGGCATAGGTAGCTTTGACTTTTGTGATATACTCTGGGATTCTATGGATTTCTTTGTTGTACTCTCCACTAACGTATTCTGCTTGGCTTCAGGGTGGCCCGCAATAGTGTTCGCCGCATGCTC
>NW_017041526.1:0-221 GCF_001483705.2 Eufriesea mexicana | reverse complement strand
TCAGAGCAAAGCAGTGCATATTAGAGCAGAGTAGCTCGCAGAAATTGACCGGGTGGCAGTGTAGAGCGCACGTGTCGAAGATATCCTATCCAAACGTGGCAAAGCGTAACATAGCCAAACGAAACGTAACTCAATATGACGTGCCGAGACCACTATTCCTGGGCTTCCCAGTGCCAAGCAGGGAATATTACAGCATAGTAGAGTTGAGGATTTCACTGAAT
>NW_017041525.1:0-221 GCF_001483705.2 Eufriesea mexicana | reverse complement strand
CGCTCTACTGCGTTCCAATATTTCCTGCCTGCCTCTGGGGCTTCCAGCGATAATGATCTCGGCGCGTTACGTTGTGATAGGCTATATTTGTATATGTTACGTTCGGATAGGTTAGGAGAGGCTGCTTTGACCTTTGCACTTTTCACAGATGTCCCCTAGATTTCTGGATCTAATGCGCTCTAATATGCTCTACATGGCCCCGCGGCGGCCAGTAACAGTGG
>NW_017041524.1:0-221 GCF_001483705.2 Eufriesea mexicana | reverse complement strand
CGTTATGGTAGGTTGAGTTTTGCTACGTTTGGTTGTGTTACGTTTGGCTAGTTTAGGATATGCCACTTTGACTTTTGTGCCATATACAGCTTTTTCCCGGATTTCTGCAGTCTAATGTGCTCTACTATACTCTGGTCGACTCTGGGGAAACGAGCAACAGCGGTCGTGGCACGTCAGGTTTTCTTAGGTTACGTTTGGTTAGGTATGGTCAGGTTACGTTT
>NW_017041523.1:0-221 GCF_001483705.2 Eufriesea mexicana | reverse complement strand
AGTTCGAAATTTTGAGTTTTGGAATTATGGAATTCTGAAATTTCGAATTTTCTTAACCGGGATAATGGAATTTTTAATATTCGTATTTAGGAATTAAAATTTGTTGGAATTGCAAAATTTTTGGAATTGTCAAATTTCGGAATTGCAGAATTATAGATTTTTGGAATTCGGATCATGGAATCGTGGAATGTTGGAATTTCGGAATTAAAGAAATTTGGAAT
>NW_017041522.1:0-221 GCF_001483705.2 Eufriesea mexicana | reverse complement strand
CGCATTGCACAGCTATCGAACGCACAGCAGTGTGTAGCACAAAAGCCAAAGCTATGCTAACCATACGTATTCGAACCTAGCCAATCCGTGCGTAACATACCTCAAACTTGAGTCCCGAGACCACTATTTCTGGCCTCCCCAGAGCCAAGCAGAACATGCTAGAGAACAGTACAGCGCAGAAATCCACCGAATTGCAGTGTATGGCACAAAAGTCATAGTTG
>NW_017041521.1:0-221 GCF_001483705.2 Eufriesea mexicana | reverse complement strand
GAAGTATAAAGCAGAAAAGTAAAAGGTACACTAACCTAACCCGTCGTAACCTAACACAGCCGAGTGTGACCAATCCCGACCAAGCGTGTCTAGCACACTGTTGCTGGCCTCCCCATCACCAAGCAGTACAGAATAGAGGAGTGTAGAGCGCAGTTGCTCATAGAACGGCAGTATATAGCACGAAAGTCAAAGATATCCCAACCTAACACAAACAAACCTAG
>NW_017041520.1:0-221 GCF_001483705.2 Eufriesea mexicana | reverse complement strand
AGATGCCTGCAACTTCCATTGGATTCAAGGCGTTAAGCGATCTATTCACCAAGCTATAACAGATTGTAGATTTCGAATAGACCAACTCTCTGGCAATTAGATGGCTGTGCTTGATATTGGTTGAAGGCGTTAGGCGGCCTATTCACCAAGCTATAACTGACTATAGATTTTGAATTGACCTATTCTCTGGCAAGTAGATGGCTGTACTTGCCACTGGATTG
>NW_017041519.1:0-221 GCF_001483705.2 Eufriesea mexicana | reverse complement strand
TGTTATATCACGCTAATTGTTATTTAATCATTATTATAGACTCTTGCACATTTGTATAACAATGAGAACGCTGTTAACGTAACTGAAGGATTGGAGTATAGCCTTGAGAAAGTGTCGGGAGTGTTTGAACTTAGAACAAAGGTGACTGCGTGCAAGAGGATCGAATGGATGTGTATGACAGAGCCGAGTGCGATAGACGAATGGAAGTTAGTTTATGAGTG
>NW_017041518.1:0-221 GCF_001483705.2 Eufriesea mexicana | reverse complement strand
ACATTCTTAAATCCATACATCCATACATACATACATCCATACATGCATACATCCATAAATCCAACCATCCATACATCCATATATCTATACATCCGTACATCCATCCACCAATCCATTCATCCATCCATACGTATATGCATACATACGTCCATACATATATCCATACATCCATGCATAAACCCATACACTCATCCATACATACATCCATAGATACATCCGTA
>NW_017041517.1:0-221 GCF_001483705.2 Eufriesea mexicana | reverse complement strand
TCTGCGCTCTACGTTGCTCTACTGCACTCTACTCGACGCTCGGGAGGGCAGCAGTAGTGGTCGTCGCACGTTAGGTTGAGCTAGATTGCTTTTGGCTAGGATAGACTACGCCGTGTTAGGTTAACACAGCTATGACTTTCGTGCTATACACTGCTTTCCGGATGACTTCGGCGTTCTAGATTGCTCTGCTCTTTTCTGCTTAGATCTCGTGGTGCCGGCAA
>NW_017041516.1:0-221 GCF_001483705.2 Eufriesea mexicana | reverse complement strand
ATGGCTGTACCTGCCATTGGATTGAAGGCGTTAGGCGTTCTATTCACCATGTTATAACAGATTATAGACTTTGAATAGACCTATTCTCTCGCAAGTACAAGGCTGTACTGGCCATTGGATTGAAGGCGTTAGGCGATCTATTCTCCAAGCTTTAAGATGTTATAGATTTTGAATAGACCTATTTTCTGACTAGTTGAAGTCTGTACTTGCCATGGGATTGA
>NW_017041515.1:0-221 GCF_001483705.2 Eufriesea mexicana | reverse complement strand
GTCTCGGCACGCTCGGTTGAGTCGGGTTACGTTTGGTTTCGGTTGGTTTGCCTAAGTTTGGTTCAGAACGGCTCTAACGATTGTTCGGTACTCTGCTGTTCGCAGAATTTCTGCGCTCTACTGCGGTCGAGTTTGCCCCGCTTGGTTCTGGGGGGAGCGGGGCGCAGTAATAGCGGTTTGGTCACGATAGGTTGATAAAGGCTATGTTTGGCTACGTTTTG
>NW_017041514.1:0-221 GCF_001483705.2 Eufriesea mexicana | reverse complement strand
TAATTTTAATAGAAATATAAAAATAATAAAATAAAAATAATACAAAATATAAAAGAATAATAAAATAAAAATATTTGAATATCGAAATTGTCAATTGTGTTCATTATTTTCTTCTTATTCTATTTGCTTGTTTACATATCGGTTTGAACCCTGGAAAATATTTTTAGGTATGAACAGAATGAATTTAATATATATCAAAACAATAAATAATAATAAACAAT
>NW_017041513.1:0-221 GCF_001483705.2 Eufriesea mexicana | reverse complement strand
TGTATAAATAAGTAGGAAAGATACTATTGCCACGCTATAGCCATTGCAGTGCTGTGGAATCTGACTGCTAAGATCAATTTTATTGACATTTTGACTAATATCGTAGTGAGATTACTTTCTTCGATAAATAAGGAGGAAAGATTCTATTGGCCATCTACAGCCATTGCTATTCTATTGTACCTGGATGCAAAATTCAATTTTATTGACATTTTCGACTAATA
>NW_017041512.1:0-221 GCF_001483705.2 Eufriesea mexicana | reverse complement strand
TTTCCAGTAAGATTCTATATCACTGCAATGGCTACAGCACGCAAATAGAATCTTTCCTCCTTACTTATGCAACAAAACAAGCTCACAACGTTATTTGTCGAAAATGGCAAAAAAATTGACTTTGCCAGTCAGATTCTATAGCATTGCAATGGCTATTAAATGCCAATAGATTCCTTCCTCTTATTTATGCAATAAAATTAGCTCACCACGATAGTAATCGA
>NW_017041511.1:0-221 GCF_001483705.2 Eufriesea mexicana | reverse complement strand
GACTCCTATTACTGGCATCCACAGGGCCAATCAGAGCATACTAGAGCACAGTAGAGCACAGAAGTCCAACGAAATGCAGTGCACAGTTCAGAAGTCGAAGCCATCATGACCAAACACAGCCCAAGCGAGCCTAATCAAGCGTACCATAACCGAAACTCTCGCGCCACGTCCACTATAGTTGGCCACCTCAGAGTCGTGCAGAGTATAGTAGAGCAATGTAG
>NW_017041510.1:0-221 GCF_001483705.2 Eufriesea mexicana | reverse complement strand
CATTTGCGTAGTTCGCGTCTGCCGTGAATTATCGACGAGGGGGAGAGTGGGGTGATTATTCCAGTTCGCCATGTGCTTCTGCTGATACAACGATCGCGAGGAGAAGTCGTGATTCGAATAAAATGGCCGGCAATGTAGGATAATGGATAATTCGAGATCCGGAAATGCGTCGGATATCTCGTCACCTTTATTTTCCTCGTGTTTTCCTTTTCTCTTTTCAG
>NW_017041509.1:0-221 GCF_001483705.2 Eufriesea mexicana | reverse complement strand
TCTAATTGGCAGAGTATAGGTCTATTGAAGATCAATAGTCTTTTATAGCTCAGTGAATAGATCTCCTACGCCTTCAATCTAATGGCAATTACTGCCACTAGGGTGCCAGGGTATAGGTCTACTCAAAATCTATAACATTTTATGACTTGGTGAATTGGTCGTCTAACGCCTTCAATCCAATGGCAAGTACAGCCATCTACTTGTCAGAGAATAGGTCTATT
>NW_017041508.1:0-221 GCF_001483705.2 Eufriesea mexicana | reverse complement strand
AAAGTTAGCTCACCACGATGTTCGCGGGAAATGTCAATAAAATTGAGATTTTCAGCCACATTCAAAAGCATTGCAATTGCTACAGCGCGCCAATAGGATCTTTCCTCCTTGTTTATGCAAGAAAGATAGCTCACCAGAATATTAGTCGAAAATGTCATCAAAATTGAACTTTCCAGGCAGATTCTGCAGCATTGCGACGGCTATAGCACGCCATGCGGATC
>NW_017041507.1:0-221 GCF_001483705.2 Eufriesea mexicana | reverse complement strand
ATGCGGTGGGTTTCCGCACTCTACTGTGCTCCACGATATTCTGCATGGCCATGATGAGGCCGGTAGTAGTGGTCGCGGCACGACATGTTGAGATATGCTACGTTTATGTAGGTTACCGTAGCATAGGTTAGGTTCGGATAGCTTTGTCTTTTCTGCTGTTCACTGCGATTCTGTGGAATTCCGAGTGCTACTCTCCTCCACTATGTTCTGCCCGCACCTGG
>NW_017041506.1:0-221 GCF_001483705.2 Eufriesea mexicana | reverse complement strand
AGCAGAAAATGATAGAGCACAGTAGAGCACACGGGTCCATGGAATGGCAACGTATAGCACGAAGGTAGAAGATATCCTAGCCTAAGCCGCACAAACCTAACACCACCGAGCGTAACCTAATACAAACTAACGCGCCATGTCCACTATTTCTGGAATTTCCAGAGCGAAGCAGTGTATATTAGATCACTGTAGAGCGCTGGAACCCACCGAATAGTTGTGCA
>NW_017041505.1:0-221 GCF_001483705.2 Eufriesea mexicana | reverse complement strand
CGTGATATCGGCGCCATAGGTTGAGTTGCACAACGTTTGCGTAGGTCAGGTTAGGCCTGGCTATGTTAGGGTATCTTTCACTTTTCTGCTTTGCACTGCAAGGCAGTTGACTTCTGCGCTTCACTGTGCTCCAGTATATTCGGCTTGCTTCTGTGGATGTCAGAAATAGAGGTCGAAATGCTTTATGTTGAGATAGGCTACGTTTGGTTGTGTTACGATTA
>NW_017041504.1:0-221 GCF_001483705.2 Eufriesea mexicana | reverse complement strand
GTGAATATCGTATCCAAAGGAATAAAGTACAATCGGGCACTGTGTGATAGACTCAGTTTAACCTCTCTTCCCCTCCTCTTACAACGTGTTAAACACGATTTTCGTTCATAGCGGCACTAGCAATAAGGAAACAAATAAATAAGGTGAAAATAAGGACTTAAACAGTCCACCACTTAACTTGGGACGTGCGGGCCTAGGGCCGCAACAGCGAGCGCGTATGT
>NW_017041503.1:0-221 GCF_001483705.2 Eufriesea mexicana | reverse complement strand
AGCTTTGACTTTAGTGCTATATTCCGCTATTAGGAGGATTTGTACGCCCTACAGTACAATAATATTTTCAGCTTGGCATTGGCAATGACAGGAATAGTGGTTTCGGGACGTTACGGTGAGTCAGGTTGCGTTCGGTTATGGTGGGTCAGGCAAAGTTATGTCAGGGTAGCTTTAATCCTTATGCTGTACACGGGTATACGGCGGGTTTCTGCGCTTTACTG
>NW_017041502.1:0-221 GCF_001483705.2 Eufriesea mexicana | reverse complement strand
TTTTGATATGTTATGTTGGTCTAGGTTGGGAGTTTGTGCTATTGGTTGCTCTTCGGTGGTATATGGCGCCCTACTGTTTTCTGCTGCCGTCTGATGCTCTTTCCTGCTCTCTGCGGTGCTCTGCTACGGTTGGGATAAGTAATATTAGGCTAGGTTGCATAACGTTGTGTGCCTGTTCTGTCCTCTGCAATTCGTTGGTACCCGGAATATTACGATTCTCT
>NW_017041501.1:0-221 GCF_001483705.2 Eufriesea mexicana | reverse complement strand
ACGTGAGCAGTAGTGGTCGCGGCGCGTAAGTTCCAGTTATGCTATGGTGGTTCAGATCAGGTTTGGCTATGTTTGGTCAGGACAGCTTTGTCTTTCGTGCTATACACTGTTGTACGGTGGATTTCCCTGATCTATTGTGCCCTACTACTTTCTGCATAGCTCTGGGGAGGCCAGTAGCAGTTGCCGCGGCACGTTATGTTGAGCTACACTACGTGTAGTTT
>NW_017041500.1:0-221 GCF_001483705.2 Eufriesea mexicana | reverse complement strand
TATTCTGCTTGGCTCTGGGGAGGCCTACAATTATGGTCTCAGCATGTTACGTTCAGTTATGTCCTATTTGGTTTGTTTAGGTTAGTTCAGGTAGGCGTGCATGTCCTTAACTTTTGTGTAATTAACTGCGGTGTTCCAGATTTCTGCGCTTTACTATCCTCTAGCCCACTTTATTTGGTTCTGAGGAGGCCAGCTGTCGTAGTATCTGCACGTTATGCTTA
>NW_017041499.1:0-221 GCF_001483705.2 Eufriesea mexicana | reverse complement strand
GGTAAAGGTATTATTGGCGTGCTATAGCCTTTGCAATGCTACAGAATCTAGCTGGAAAATTCAATTTAATTCACATTTTCGGCTAACATAGTTGTGAGCTGACTTCCTTGCATATATAAGGAGGAAAGAATCTATTGGCGTTCTATGGGCATTGCAACGCTATATAATCTTCCTGGAAAATTCACTTTTATTGACAATTTCGACTAATATCGTGGTGAGCT
>NW_017041498.1:0-221 GCF_001483705.2 Eufriesea mexicana | reverse complement strand
GATTTGGAGAGGTTATGTTCGGTTACGTATGGTTAGGTTAGGTTAAGTGAGGTCATGTCACGCACGGTTAGGCCAGGTCAAGTTTGGTTAGGTTAGGATAGGCTAGGTACGTTCTGGTCAGGTCACATCAGCTTATCTTCGGATAGGTTAGTTTGGGATGCGTTGGTTTAGGTTCGGATAGGTTAGGTTATGTTAGGTTAGCTCGGGTTAGGCTGGGTTCG
>NW_017041497.1:0-221 GCF_001483705.2 Eufriesea mexicana | reverse complement strand
TAACCCAACCTAAAGTGCAGCCACCGCTGTTGTTGCCCTCCCCATAGCCAAGCAGGAAATACTGGAGCACAGTGGAGTCCAGAATCAACCGAGTAGCAGGGCACAGCACAAAAGTTAATGCTATCCATACCAAACGTCTCCTAACACAACCTAACCGAACGTAACCTGACACATCATATCTTGCCGATACCACCTTTGCTGGCATTGCCACAGCCAAGCTG
>NW_017041496.1:0-221 GCF_001483705.2 Eufriesea mexicana | reverse complement strand
ACGAAATACCGTGGTATTGCAAGATGAAGGGCCCTAGGAAGGGAAACAGCGTTAAGAGGGATAGTAGGACGAATGAGCGAGTGATATTAGTCTAAGTGGGTGCATAGGAACACACTTGGGCCAATACCTTCGACCAATAGTGGTCGCTGCCTGCGATACTGGGAGTATCAGCAGAGTTAATCAGCCGCGAGGATGTGAACACGTTGTGCCTTCTTCTGTCG
>NW_017041495.1:0-221 GCF_001483705.2 Eufriesea mexicana | reverse complement strand
GTTATCCCAGCCTAAGCGAACGTAACCTGACTCAACATAATGACCCGAGATAACTATTGCTGGTCTTTCCAGAGCTAGGCTGTAAACATTAATGCACTGTATGGAGCAGAAATCCGCCTAATAACAAACCATAGCACGAAAGTCAATGCTGTCCTCCTCTAACCTAGAGAATCGTAATATAACCGGACGTATCCTAACCTACACTGACGTGCTGCGACCAC
>NW_017041494.1:0-221 GCF_001483705.2 Eufriesea mexicana | reverse complement strand
CAAGTACAGCCACCTAGTTTCCAGAGAATTGGTCTCGTCAGAACCTATAACCTGTAATATCTTAGTGAACATTTCGTCTAACGCCGTCATTCCAGTGGCAAGTACAGCCATCTACTTGCCAGAGAACATGTCTATCCAAAATATGTAACCTGATATAGCTGGTGAATAGGTCGCCTAACGCCTTCAATCCAATGGCAGGTACAGCCATCTACTTGCCAGAG
>NW_017041493.1:0-221 GCF_001483705.2 Eufriesea mexicana | reverse complement strand
CTTTTGAGACTTGCACTGCAATTCGACTGATTTATGTGCTCTACTGTGCTTTAGTATCCTCTGTCTGGCTCTGGGAGGGCGGGAAATAGTGGTATCGGGGCGTTTTGTTCAGTTAGGCTACGCTTGGTGGGGCTGGGTTAGGTCAGGTCCAGTTAAGATATCTTTGACATTTGTGCTGTACACTGCAATTCGGTGGACTCCTGCACCCTGCTGTGCTCTAA
>NW_017041492.1:0-221 GCF_001483705.2 Eufriesea mexicana | reverse complement strand
TGTAGAGCGCAGAAGACCGCCGACATGCTGCGCAGGGCGCAAAAGTCAATGCTACCCTCTCCTGTCCTAACCAAACGTAACAAAACCGAACGTGGCATAAATTAACATAACGTGCCGGCGCCTATATTTCCGGCCTCCCCGTAGTCGAGAGGAGTAGTAGAGCATTCTAGAGAGCAGAAATACACCGAAAAACAATGTGTAGCACAAAAGTCAAAGATATT
>NW_017041491.1:0-221 GCF_001483705.2 Eufriesea mexicana | reverse complement strand
AGCGTTGAGCACATAAGTCAAAGCTGTCCTAATGTAAGGCAACCCTAGCAATCCTAACCAAACCTAAGGTAGCCCAGACTATCCTGCCGCGTCCAGTATTGCTGTTCTCCACAGAGCCAAGCAGAGGATAGTAGAGGGCAGTAGAACGCATAAACCCTAAGAATCGGAGTGTATACCACGAAAGGCAAATTTATCCAGACATAACCAAGGCAAACGCTGCC
>NW_017041490.1:0-221 GCF_001483705.2 Eufriesea mexicana | reverse complement strand
GATCGACTTAATTCAATGTTATTTGTGGCATGTGGATGCCATTTGTATTACGTCCTTCAAATCTCTCGAGGTATCTGCAAAATTATAGTTTAATAAACAATTTATCGGACAATGAGTGTATTTTGCATTCTACATTGATTTTCTTTGTTTCACCAATGCCCAATCTTTGTCTTTTAACGCTAGGACTATCGACTTGTAATGTGAATCTACATATGGTGAAC
>NW_017041489.1:0-221 GCF_001483705.2 Eufriesea mexicana | reverse complement strand
AGAAAGTTAGCTCACCACGATATTAGTAGAAAATGGCAATAAAATTGAATTTTCCAGCCATATGCTGTAGCATTGCAATGGCTATAGCACGCCAATAAGATATTTCACCCTTATTTATGCAAGAAAGTTTTTTCACCACGATACTTGTCCAAAATGTAAAAAAAATGTATTTTCCAGCCAGATTCTATAACATTGCAATAGCTATAGCACGCCACTAGAAT
>NW_017041488.1:0-221 GCF_001483705.2 Eufriesea mexicana | reverse complement strand
GAATGGGTGTATGTCTGTATGGATGTATGGATGGAGGGATGTGTCGAATGATAGACGTACGAGAGGAAGGATTTATGGATGTACGTATCTGTGGATGTATGGATGTATGTATGGATTTATGTATGGATGGTTGGATGTATGGATCGATGAGTGTATGAATAGGTGCTTGTATGGATGGATGGATATATGGTTCGATGGATGTATGGATGGGTGGTAGTATG
>NW_017041487.1:0-221 GCF_001483705.2 Eufriesea mexicana | reverse complement strand
GCCATGCAGACTATACTAGAACAAAGATGAGCGCAGAAAGCCAACAAATAGCTGTGTATAGCATAGAAGTCAAATGTAACCAAACCTAACCTGACATAACCGTACCTGACCAAACATAGAGTAACTAAACATGAGGAGCCATGGCTACTGTTGCTGTGCTCTCCTAAGCCAAGTAGAACATACTGGGTCGCAGTGGGGCGCAGATATCTATCGAATAGCAG
>NW_017041486.1:0-221 GCF_001483705.2 Eufriesea mexicana | reverse complement strand
GACCGGACTGATCTGACCTGATCTGGCCTGACCTGGCCCGAAATGACATGACCTCACCTGTCCGGACCTTGCATCGCCTGGCCTGACCTTGCCTGACCCGACCTGACCTTACATGACCTGACTTGTACTGACATGACCTGGCCTTACCTGGAGTGAATTGTCCTGATCATACCTGACTGATCTGACCTGACCTGACCTGACCTTACCAGACCTGAACTGAC
>NW_017041485.1:0-221 GCF_001483705.2 Eufriesea mexicana | reverse complement strand
ACCTATCGCGCCGAGACAACTATTACTGGCTTCTCCAGAGCTGAGCAGAACATGCTAGAGGACAGTAGAGCGTAGAAATCCACCGAATAGCAGCTTACACCACGAAATTCAAATCTACCCAAACCTCGCCCAAGCTAACATAACGCAGCCAAACGTATCCAAATTTACCTAATGGGCCGAGACCACTTTTCCTGGCCTCCTCAGAGACGAGCAGTGTATAA
>NW_017041484.1:0-221 GCF_001483705.2 Eufriesea mexicana | reverse complement strand
AACGGAGACTGAAGGATGAAACTGTCCTACTGCGGACCAACGCAGATATTAATGGTTTCTGGGTTAAGCACTTGCATGCGAGATTCTATGGTATGCCTCTGAAGGTTTCGAAGAAGGTGCCAGAGCAGCACAGGTTGCTGTCCAAATGCACCCGATTTGTCTCCGGACGGGACTACATCAATTGCTGCAAGCTGCGAATCAACGCACTACCAACGCGTTTA
>NW_017041483.1:0-221 GCF_001483705.2 Eufriesea mexicana | reverse complement strand
ATTCGAGCATAGTATTGTAAAGCATAATGGGGCGCCGGATTCCACGGAACAACAGTGTACAACAGGAAAGTCATAGCTGCCCAAACCTAACTCAAACTAGCATAACCCAACCAATCGTAGCATAACACAACATAACCTGCCGAGACCGCAATTGCTGGCACGCCCAGAGACAAGCAGAGCATAATCGTGGTGAGCAAACTTTTCTGCATTAATAAGGAGGA
>NW_017041482.1:0-221 GCF_001483705.2 Eufriesea mexicana | reverse complement strand
ACTCAAAAAGCATCTTTCCTCATTACTTATGCAAGGAAAATAGCTCACCACGATATTATTCGAAAATGTCAATAAAATTGTACTTTCCAGTAATATTCTAAAGCATTGCAATGGCTACAGCTCGCCAATAGGATCCTTCCTCCTTGTTTATGCATGGAAGTTAGCTCATCACGATATTAGTCGAAAATGTCAACAAAATTGTATTTTCAGCCTCATTCTAT
>NW_017041481.1:0-221 GCF_001483705.2 Eufriesea mexicana | reverse complement strand
TATTGCTAGTCTCACCAGGGTCAAGAAGAGAACATTAGAGCACGGCAGGGCGCAGAAATCCATTGAGTAGCAGTGTACAGCACAAAAGGCACAGCTATTCAATCATAACCCAAACAAATGTTTCCTAGCCAAGCGAAGCCTAACAAAACATAACGAGGCGCAACCACTATTGCTGGGCTCCGCAGCGCCGAGCAGAATACAATGAAGCACCGTAGAGCGCC
>NW_017041480.1:0-221 GCF_001483705.2 Eufriesea mexicana | reverse complement strand
CGGTATTAGTCGAAAATGTCGGTAAAATTGAATTTTCCACCCTGATTCCAGAGTATTGCAATGGCTATAGCACGCCAATTGATTCTTTCCACCTAATTTATGCAAGATAGTTACCTCTCCACGATATTTGTCAAAAGTGTCAATATAATTGAATCTGACAGGCACATTCTATACCATTGCAACGGCTATTTCACGCCAAAAGCATCTTTCCTCCTTATTTA
>NW_017041479.1:0-221 GCF_001483705.2 Eufriesea mexicana | reverse complement strand
ATTAACCTTCAGACGTAAATCATTTTAAAATTTTACTAGAATATCAAATTAAATATATGTAATGAATATGAAAATGGAACTTAATTTAAACTAACAGTTAATAATTTATATTCAACTAAGTATTATATTCTTTAATTTATTGAATTAATAAATAATCTATACTTAATAAATTTATGAATAATAGTAATTTAATAATAATTGTTACATAAATATTTTACCAA
>NW_017041478.1:0-221 GCF_001483705.2 Eufriesea mexicana | reverse complement strand
TTTTATGCTATACAACGCCATTAGCTGTTCCTCTGCGATCCACATTGCTCTAAAATGCTCTGCAAGGCTCCGGCGCGGCCAGCAGTGTTTTCCTCGGCAGGATTTGTTTAGTTAGGTTACGTCCGAATACGCTAGGTTAGGAAAGGTTAGGTAAGTGAATCCTCGACGATTGTGTTACACTCTGCAATGCGGTGGATTACTGCGGTCTACAGTGCTCTATT
>NW_017041477.1:0-221 GCF_001483705.2 Eufriesea mexicana | reverse complement strand
CAAGCATAAAACATTTGAACAATGCAGGGCGCAGGAGTCCACCTAATAGCGGACCATAGCACTAAAGACAAACCTATTCTCTCTTAACCTAACAAAGCGTAACATATCCAAGCGTAACCTAACCCAACCTAACGTGCCGCGAGCTGCACTGCTGCCCCCCAAAGTGCTACCAGCGACATACTAGAGCACAGTAGAGCGCAGATATCCACCGAATTGCTAGG
>NW_017041476.1:0-221 GCF_001483705.2 Eufriesea mexicana | reverse complement strand
GTAGTACCAACTACTCGATAGTTTTTGAGATATTTATGATTAAAGCTTTATTATTCTTAACTAGAGATTACTTTCGAATAGTTACCGATAGTGATCAAGTGGCATTGTGGCCTAATGCCAACATCCGAAAATTAGGAACATTCTCACCAACGTGGGACATTTTCGGATGTCGCCATTAGCCCACAACAGCACTTGATAAATATTCGAAATAAATCTGTAAT
>NW_017041475.1:0-221 GCF_001483705.2 Eufriesea mexicana | reverse complement strand
GTGGTCGCGGTAGGTTAGGTAGGGCTAGATTACGTTTGGTTAGGTTAGGTTACTTTGTGTTAGGTAAGGGTATCTTCGACTTCTGTGCTACACATTGCTGTACAATGGCCACCTGCGATCTACTACGCTCTAACAAGCTCTGCTTCTGTTTGGGGAAGCCAGTTGTAGCGGTCATGGCAGGTTAGGTTGTGATACGTTTCGTTTGCCTATGCCAGGTTTGG
>NW_017041474.1:0-221 GCF_001483705.2 Eufriesea mexicana | reverse complement strand
GAAAAGGGATCCACCATATAACGGTGTATAGCACGCAAGTTATGGCTATCCTGAACAAACATATCCTAACCTAACCTAACCAAACGTAAGACAAATAAAACTTACGTGCCGCGACCGCTGTTTCTGGCATCCCGTATGAGGAGCAAAGCGTGGTTGCACAATGTGGAGCGCAGAAACTCACCGAATAGCGGTGTATAGCGCAAAAGACAAAGCCATCCTGA
>NW_017041473.1:0-221 GCF_001483705.2 Eufriesea mexicana | reverse complement strand
ATCTATTCATCAAACTATAGCAGGTTATAGATTTTGAATAGACCTATTCTAAGGTAAGTAGATAGCTATATTTACCATTGGATTGAGAACGTTGGATGATTTACTCATCAAACTATAGCAGGTGATAGATTTTGAATAGACATATTCTATGGTAGGTGGACGGCTATACCTACCATTGGATTGAGATCGTTAAGTGGTCTATTCATCGAGTCATAACAGGT
>NW_017041472.1:0-221 GCF_001483705.2 Eufriesea mexicana | reverse complement strand
AGCATTGCGATGGCTATAGGACGCCAATAGAACCTTTTCTCTTTATTTATGCAAGAAAGTTAGATCGCCACGACAAAAGTCTTATATGTGAATAAAACTGAAATTTCCCGACCGATTCTACAGCATTGCAATGGCTATAGCACGCCAATAGAATCTTCCCTCCTTATTTATGCACGAAAGATAGCTCACCACGATATTATTTGAAAATGTCAATAAAATTT
>NW_017041471.1:0-221 GCF_001483705.2 Eufriesea mexicana | reverse complement strand
ACTTTCTTGCATAAACAAGGTGGAAAGAATCTATTGGCGTGCAATAGCCATTTCAATACTATAGAATCTGGATGGAATATTCAATTTTATTGGCAGTTTCGCCTAATATCGTGGTGAGCTAGTTTTCTTGCATAAATAAGGAGGAGACATTCTACTGGCCTGCTATAACCAGTGTAATGCTATAGAATCTGGCCGGAAAATACAATTTTATTGACATTTTC
>NW_017041470.1:0-221 GCF_001483705.2 Eufriesea mexicana | reverse complement strand
CTCCTTAGCCACGGGAATGCCAGCAATATTGGTCTCGGCACGTTAGGTTGAGTTATGCGGCGCTTGGCTAATTTAGTTTGGGTCAATTTCGCTAATGGTCGCTATGACTTTCGTGTTAAACACTAATGTCCGGTGGATTTCTGCGCACGCCGCAGCTCTACTTCATTCTGCTTCGCCTTGGGGAGGCCAGCAATAGTGGCCGCGGCGCGTTACGTTGAGGT
>NW_017041469.1:0-221 GCF_001483705.2 Eufriesea mexicana | reverse complement strand
TCTGACTCTTGGAGTTGGTCGATTTGGCGAATTAGGTCAAATTGGTCAATTTGACGCAAGGCAGAAGTGGTAGAAATGGCCGAGGATCGTGGACGTCAGCGTCGCGACGCGCAGAGAGCGTGGTAAATCACGGCAAGTGGGTTAAGGGTGACGAGTCTGGTTGGGAACGGCGCGTCGGTTCAAAGCGTCGATAATAATTGGCGCTGCTGGTCGGCGTTGTT
>NW_017041468.1:0-221 GCF_001483705.2 Eufriesea mexicana | reverse complement strand
TGTTGACATTTTCGAACAATATCGTGGTCAGGTAGCTTCCTTGCGTAAGTAAGGAGGAAAGACACTTTTGGTGTGCTATGGCCATTGAATTCCTGTAGAATCTGGCTGGAAGAAGCAATTTTATTGACATTTTCGACTAATCTTGTGGTGAGCTAACCTTCTTGAATAAATAAGGAGAAAAGATTCTGTTGTCGTGCAATAGGCATTCCAAAGCTATAGAA
>NW_017041467.1:0-221 GCF_001483705.2 Eufriesea mexicana | reverse complement strand
TGAACGCGTATTAAAGAGGAACGTGCATTCACACGTGCGTTAGAAAATTAGAAATCCATATCCCCGATATACAATACTTGTACACGTGAATATTAGAGGCGTTTAATTCACGTGTATTGAAATACATGAGCACATGCGGATTAGTATATTCATTAGATCACGTTAATTAAACAGAATTAAACTGGGAATACGTTAGTATGTTTAATACATATATATGTTCC
>NW_017041466.1:0-221 GCF_001483705.2 Eufriesea mexicana | reverse complement strand
TCTCTGGCAAGTAGATGGCTGTACTTGCCATTGGATTGAAGGCGTTAGGCGATGTATTCAACAGCTATAACAGATTATAGATCTTGAATAGACCTATTTTCTGGAAAGTAGTTGAGTGTACTTGCCATTGGATTGAAGGCGGTAGGCGATCTATTTAGCAAGCTGTAGCAGGTTATAGATTTTGAATAGACCTATTCGCTGGCATGTAGATGGCTGTCCTT
>NW_017041465.1:0-221 GCF_001483705.2 Eufriesea mexicana | reverse complement strand
TTTTTTATGGCGTGGTGAATAGGTCGCCTAACGTCTTCAACCAATGGCAAGAACAGCCACCTACTTGCCGGAGAATAGGTCTATTCAAAATCTAAAACCTTTTATTTCTTGGTCAATAGATCGCTCAAGGCCTTCAATTCAATGTCAAGTACAGCCATCTACTTGCCAAAGTATAGGTCTATTCAAAATCAATAACCTGTTATAGAATGGTGAGTAGATGG
>NW_017041464.1:0-221 GCF_001483705.2 Eufriesea mexicana | reverse complement strand
TTATGGATGTATGGATGTACGAATGTATCGATGTATGGTTGGACGGATATACGGATGGATGGAGGCTTTTATGGATGTATTTATGGTTGTATGCGACGATGTATGTATGGATGATTGTACGGAAGTACGCATGGACGTATGTATCGATGTATGGATGAATGTATTTATGGATGTGTGTATGGGTGTATGTATGGATGTGTGGATGTGCGTATGGTTGTATG
>NW_017041463.1:0-221 GCF_001483705.2 Eufriesea mexicana | reverse complement strand
TCCCATATCGATGCAGAGTATACATGAGCACAGTAGAGCCTAGTAACTCACCGCATTGTAGTGCATAGCGCAAAAGTGTAGGATAGCATATCCCAAACTATCCTAACCGAACCTTGCCCAACGCAGCCTAACTCAACATAAGGTGCAGATACAAAAAGTCCTGGCCCTCCCAGAGCCAAGCAGAGCCAATTAAAACAATGTAGAGCGCAGGAATCCACTGA
>NW_017041462.1:0-221 GCF_001483705.2 Eufriesea mexicana | reverse complement strand
AATAGTCTATTTTTATTAATCATTGAAACTTGGAATTTCTTTTTGTATTAATCTTTTATTTCGCATAGCATTTGCAATTTTTCCTTTTATCTACATATAAACCTAAGTACACTTAACATAACCTAACCTAACCTAACTATCGTATTGTACGTTCTTTCCGCGTCCATTTTTATTCATTTTCGATTTTTCAACTTAACATCTCACTCGTTTGTACAAACATA
>NW_017041461.1:0-221 GCF_001483705.2 Eufriesea mexicana | reverse complement strand
GTCTAGGCAAGTTAGGTTGTGTTCAGATACGTTTGGTTTTGCTACGTTTGGTTAGGTCAGAATACAGTAACTTTGACTTCTGAGCTGAACACTGCTATTCGATTGGTCCCTGCGCTCCTCGTTGCTCTACTATAATCCACCCGGTTCTGGAGAGGCCAGCAGTGGCTGCCGTGGCACGAAAGTTTGTGTTTGGTAACGTTTGGTTAGGTTAGGTTAGGTTA
>NW_017041460.1:0-221 GCF_001483705.2 Eufriesea mexicana | reverse complement strand
CCGCCGAATTGCACTGTACAGCACAAAGTCAACGCCAATCCTATTCTAACATTAATAATCGTAGCACAACCAATCGTAGCCTATCTCAACATAAAGCACTGAGACCTCTATATCTGGCCTCCAACGTACCATGAAGAATATAGTGGAGAACAGTAAAACGCAGAAGTCACCCGCTTTGCATTGAAAAGCACAAAAGTGAAAGATACCCTAACCTGGCCAGG
>NW_017041459.1:0-221 GCF_001483705.2 Eufriesea mexicana | reverse complement strand
ATAACGTGCCGCGACAATTATTGCTGGACTCCGCATGGCCAAGCGGCGTATAGTAGTGCACAGAAGAGCGTAGAAATCCACCGAATATCAGTGTATACCACGAAAGTCAATTCAATCCAGATCTATCCCAAACAAACGTCACGTAGAAAAACGTAGCCTAAATGAACGTATCGTGCCAAGACAACCATTACTGTCCTCCCCGCCGACGAGCGGGTTATTCT
>NW_017041458.1:0-221 GCF_001483705.2 Eufriesea mexicana | reverse complement strand
ATTCTCTGGCAAGCAGATGGCTGTGCTCGCCATTCGATTGAAGGCGTTAGGCGATGTATTCACAAAGCTATAACAGATTATAGATCATGAATAGGCCTATTCTCTCGCAAGTAGATGGCTGTACTTGCCATTGTATTGAAGGCGTTACGCGATCTTTGCACCAAGCTATAACAGGTTATAGATTTTGAATAGACATATACTCTGGCAAGTAGATGGCTGTA
>NW_017041457.1:0-221 GCF_001483705.2 Eufriesea mexicana | reverse complement strand
GCGCAGATATCCACCGAGCAGCAGTGTATAGCATAAATGTCGGAGGTACCCTTGCCCAATACAGCCAACCGTCACTCAAGCGGACGTACATGTTTCAAACCAACGTGCAGAGATCACTGATGCTGGCCACCCCGGGGTAGAGCACGGTAGAGCGCAGGTATGCACCGAATTACAGTGTGTAGTACGAAAGACAAAGTTACCCTTACAGACCATAGCCTGAC
>NW_017041456.1:0-221 GCF_001483705.2 Eufriesea mexicana | reverse complement strand
TATCGCCTGCAATCCAATGGCAAGAACAGCAGTCTACTTGCCAGGGAATATGTCCATTCAAAACCTATAATCTGATATAGCTTGTTGAATAGAACGCCTAACGCCTACAATCCAATAGCAAGTACTGCCATCTACTTGCCAGAAAATAGGTCTATTCGAAATCTAAAATCTGTTATAGCTTGGTGAATAGATCGCCTTACGCCTTCAATCCAATGTCAAGT
>NW_017041455.1:0-221 GCF_001483705.2 Eufriesea mexicana | reverse complement strand
TGAATTTTCGAGCCTGATTCCATAGCATTGCAATGGCTATAGCACGCCAATAGAATCTCTCCTGCTTATTTGTGCAAGAAAATTGGCTCACCACGATATTAGTCGAAAATGCAAATAGAATTGTATTTTCCAACCAGATTCTACAGCATCGCAATGGTTATAGTAGGCCAATAGAATCTTTCCTCCTTATTTATGCAAGAAAATTAGCTCACCACGATATG
>NW_017041454.1:0-221 GCF_001483705.2 Eufriesea mexicana | reverse complement strand
TTAGGTTGTGTTATTTAGCGTTCGGTTAGGTTAGGTTTGGTCATGTTTTGTCAAAACAGTTTTGAACTTTGCGTTTTACTCTGTTATCCGGAAGACTGAAGCGTTCTACATTGCTCTGCTATACTCTGCTTAGCTCACGTGAGGCCAGCAGTAGCGGCTACATAACGTCCGCTCATGTTACGTTAGGCTGCGTTTGGAGACAGCTTTGACTTTTGTGCTAT
>NW_017041453.1:0-221 GCF_001483705.2 Eufriesea mexicana | reverse complement strand
TATCTGTAAATTACAACAAAATACTGATTATAGCCACCATCACGGAACTGTAGCCGTTGTATTTATTTTGTCCATCCATGATTTGAGTACCACAGACATTCTAGACCAATATTTGTACAGCAGGGTTATGGCTGGAGATATTTACACCTTTTATTACCTTACATGGTGCATCTAGCAACAGGGCAATATTGCCGTAGGAATAATCTGTGCAATGATCACTT
>NW_017041452.1:0-221 GCF_001483705.2 Eufriesea mexicana | reverse complement strand
CGTGGATAGATGTAATATAATAAGAAGGAATATAATATAATAGGTTGTATAATATTGTAGGATGGAAAGAACAAGAACGCGATAACGCAAACTCAAAACTCGTAAACTGATTTAACTTAGGAAAGAACACCAAGATAACGAAAACGCGCAAAGACGCGCTCTTTTAAAACTTTCTTTCCAACACCAAGCGACTCACGCTTGTGCTGGTCACAACCGATTTC
>NW_017041451.1:0-221 GCF_001483705.2 Eufriesea mexicana | reverse complement strand
GGAAATGTTATCCTTGCCTAGCTGGGAAAATCTGTATCAGATTTGGAAATGATTCGAATTATCTAGATAACGAATTTCTGATTTCTTATTTCTGAAATATTTCTATTTCTCTCAAGAGAGGTCTTCCTTTAGTATTGCATTGACAGCATGGTTATTAACGACACACTAGGCTTCTAAATTTGGCAGAACAGCTTGGACTATTTTTAATATTGGTGAGAGAT
>NW_017041450.1:0-221 GCF_001483705.2 Eufriesea mexicana | reverse complement strand
ATGCCTCGTGATAGATAAAAGAGCAAAGAGGAGTAAACGAAAGTTTCGACTTCCTCGTTATTATGCGTCCATTCGTTTCGTCTTGTCAGTAAAATCGAGCACGTGCTTCGTTAGGCGAAGGTCTCTATGTCGATTCTAAACTGTCAGATCCACTTTCTGGTTCTATATCTAGTTTACTTGGATGTATTTCAAGTATGTCGTTTATTCGCATATTTGCGTGC
>NW_017041449.1:0-221 GCF_001483705.2 Eufriesea mexicana | reverse complement strand
CATACAGTCACACATTCATTCATACATACATCCATACATTCATCCTTAGACACATCTACACGCCCATCCATACATACATCCAAGCATACATCCATTCATACATCCACACGAACATCCGTGCATACATCCATACATCCTTACACTCATGCATCCATACTTATGTACATCAATACATATTTCCTTCCATATATCCTGCCATCCACACATACATCCACACATAC
>NW_017041448.1:0-221 GCF_001483705.2 Eufriesea mexicana | reverse complement strand
CCGGCCATATTCTACAGCATTGCAACGGCTATAGCGCGCCAATAGTATATTTCCTACTTATTTATGCACGAAAGTTACCTCACCACGGTGTTAGTCGAAAATGTAAATAAAATTGAATTTTGCAGCCAGATTCTATAGCACGGCAATGGCTAGAGCGAGCCAATAGAATCTTTCCTACTTATTAATGCAAGGATGTCAAATCACCACGATATTAGTCGAAA
>NW_017041447.1:0-221 GCF_001483705.2 Eufriesea mexicana | reverse complement strand
GTAGAGCCATGCAGAGCGCAGGAATCCGCAGAATAGCCGTGTATAGCAGAAAAGTGAAAGCTATCCTATCATAACATAACGAAACATACATAAACGAACGCAACATTTCTTAGACTAGCCTGCTGAGACTAATACTTCTTGCATCCCCACAGCCAAGCAAAATATACTACGGCACAGTAGAACGCAGAAGTCCACCGAATATCGTTGTATAGCATAAAAGT
>NW_017041446.1:0-221 GCF_001483705.2 Eufriesea mexicana | reverse complement strand
CGGCAGGCTAGGTTGCGTTATGCTACTTTCGGTTATGCCCTGTTAGCTTGGGTTGGGTATGGAAAGCTTCGTCTTTCGTTTTACACACTGTTATTCGGTGGAATTCTGCGCTCCACTGTGCAGTACTTTTCTGAGCTCGAATCTGCTGATGCCAGCATTAGTGAACGCGGGACGTTACTTTTAGTTATGTTACGCTTGGTTTTGCTACGATTCGCTAGGTT
>NW_017041445.1:0-221 GCF_001483705.2 Eufriesea mexicana | reverse complement strand
CTCGAATAGGTTCTGCATGGCTCTGTGGTGGCTAGTAATGGTGGTATCGGCGCGATAGTTTGTGCTAAGTTACGTTTGGATGGGTTAGGCTAGATCAGGTTGTGTTCAGATATCTTCGACTTTTGTGCTTTTCACTGCAGAGCCTTGGGTTTCTGCGCACTACTGTGCTCAAGTACGTTCTGCTTCTCTCAGAGGTGACCAGCATTAGTGGTCTTGTCGTG
>NW_017041444.1:0-221 GCF_001483705.2 Eufriesea mexicana | reverse complement strand
GTCTAAGTTTGTTCAGTATAGCTTTAACTTTTGTCCTGTAAACTGATATTCAGTGGATTTCTGCGCTCTGCTGTGGGAAGTTCGTACTGTTTGGCCCTGGGGAGGGCGACAAGAGAGGTCTCGTCACGTTAGGTCGATTTAGGTTATGTTTGGTTATTGTCTGCTTGTTTGGGTTAGGCTTGGTTAGCTTTGACTTTTCTGATACACATTGCGATTATATG
>NW_017041443.1:0-221 GCF_001483705.2 Eufriesea mexicana | reverse complement strand
TGCTTGACTTTGGGGATGTCAGCAATAGTGGCCGCTGCACGTTAGGTTGTGTTAGGTTCGTTTTGTTATGTTACGGTTGCACGGGTTAGGAGAGGATAGTTTCGACTTTTGTGCTGTAAACTGCATTCCGGAAGATTTCTGCACACAAGTGCGCTCTGATATGTACAGCTTGGCCGTGGGAGGGCCAACAATAGTGGTATCGGCGTGCTACGTTGCGTTAT
>NW_017041442.1:0-221 GCF_001483705.2 Eufriesea mexicana | reverse complement strand
GGACTCGCGTTATCTTAACGTTCGACTGGGTTTCTGGGGTGAAGTGCCTCTTCTGGATTCCGTGCTTACGTTTCGAATATTTTGGCAAATATTTCAGCTCGATTCTGAGGCCTCAAGGATGGTCCTGTTAAGATAGTTTCCAGATGATTTGAGAAAGCGAAATTTTTTATCAATTCGTGAATTAAAATCGTACAAATTTTTGTTAATATACGCGTACACAA
>NW_017041441.1:0-221 GCF_001483705.2 Eufriesea mexicana | reverse complement strand
ACTTTTGTGCTGTACACAGTTATTCGGTGGATTTCACCGCCCTATTGTAAGCTAATATGCCCTTCATTCATATGGGGATGCCAGAAATAGTGACCGCGGCTCGTTAGGTTCAGTTAGGTTACGTTTGGTTAGGTTATTTTAGCATGGGCTAGGTTTGCACATCTTTGACTTTTCTGCTTCACACTGTCATTCTATTGACCTCTGCTCTAGATTCTCCTCCA
>NW_017041440.1:0-221 GCF_001483705.2 Eufriesea mexicana | reverse complement strand
AGATGTAAATACTATAACCTAACCTGTCCTAACCTCACCTAACAAAACGTAGCGTAGCTCAACCTAACGCGCCGCGGCCACTGCTCGTGGCATCCCCTGAGCCAAGCAGAATCTAGTAGAGAATATCAGATCACGGAAATACACCGAATAGCATTGTGAAGCACAAAAGTCAGTGCAGCCTAACCTAACCTAGCCAAACGTAACACATCCAAACGTAGCTT
>NW_017041439.1:0-221 GCF_001483705.2 Eufriesea mexicana | reverse complement strand
TGTATGAACGGATGGATTTATGGATGGATAGATGGATGTATGTATGTACGGTTGGATGAGTGTGCGACTGCGTGGATGTATGTTTGGATCGAGATATGTATGTATGTATGTATGGATCTATGTGGGGATGGATGGATGTATGGAAGTATGGATATATATATGTTTGTGTGTATGGATGTATTTATGGATGTATGTATGGATGTATGTATGGGCATATGCAT
>NW_017041438.1:0-221 GCF_001483705.2 Eufriesea mexicana | reverse complement strand
AATGTATGTATGGATGTGTGGATGTATGGATGTATGGATGGACGGATGTATGGATGTGTGGATATATGTATGGATGGATGTTCGGATGGATGGATGTATTAATGTATGGACGTTTGTATGTACGGATGTAAGAATGTATGGCCGTATTTGCGTTATGTATGTACGTATGTATGTATGTAAGGATATATGGATGTACGGAGGCATGGATGTATGGATGTGTG
>NW_017041437.1:0-221 GCF_001483705.2 Eufriesea mexicana | reverse complement strand
GACTTTTGCGCTATATATTGCGATCCTATTGTCTTCCGCGCCCTGATGTGCTCTAGTAAGTTCTGCTTGACGCTGGGGAGGCCAGCAATAGTGGTCGGGGTACGTCAGACTGACTTGTTACTTCAGGTTATGTTAGGACTGGACATATTAGATAGGGGAGCATTGACTTTTGAGCTATACACTGCTCTTCGGTGGAATTCTGAACTCCAGCGTGATCTAGT
>NW_017041436.1:0-221 GCF_001483705.2 Eufriesea mexicana | reverse complement strand
ACGACTATTGTCGTGGTGAACTGACTTCCTTGCGTAAATAGGGTGGAAAAATTCCATTGGCGTGCAATAGCCGCTGCACTGCAACAGAAACTGGCTGCCAAATATAATTATATTGACAAGTTCGACTAATATCGGGGTGAGCTAACTTTCTTACATATGTAAGGAGGAAAGATTCTACTGGCGTGCTATAGCCATTGCAATGATAGAAAATCTGGATGGGA
>NW_017041435.1:0-221 GCF_001483705.2 Eufriesea mexicana | reverse complement strand
GCTATATCATGTTACAGATTTTGAATAGACCTATTCTCTGGCAAGTAGATGGCTGTACTTGCCTTTAGATTGAAGGCGTTAAGCGATCTACTCACCTAGCTATAACCGGTTATAGATTTCGTATAGACGTACTCACTGGCACGTAGATGACTGTACTAGCCATTGGTTTGAAGGCGTTAGGCGGCCTATTCACCATGCTATAACAGGTTATAGGTTTTGAA
>NW_017041434.1:0-221 GCF_001483705.2 Eufriesea mexicana | reverse complement strand
CGAACATGTTTTCAAGCGTGGAAAGAAAATTCATTTTCTAGGCAATTCGAAAGTCCGTTGTCGGCGTAGTTTCTCCTAATTGAGACGTCGCATCGCTTCGGTTTAAAAAGCAGACTCGGTTTAACAATCGGTGCCTCTTTTGTCGTGAAAAGCGATCGAATTGGGCGAAAGTGCAGCTTTTCAGCGTTGACCACACAGCGCGATGTAATGCACGAAATCGC
>NW_017041433.1:0-221 GCF_001483705.2 Eufriesea mexicana | reverse complement strand
CAGGAGATCACAGAAACCCTCAGTATACAAGTGTATAGAACGATGGTCAAAGATATCCTAACCAAACCTGACATAACCTAACCTAACCGTACGTAGCGTAACTCAGCATATCGTGACGAGGCCACTGCCCCTGGCCTCCCCATAGCATAGAAAATCGAAGTGGGGCCCAGTAGATTACAGAAATCCACGGAATATCAGGGTAAAGCACGAAAGTCAAAGCT
>NW_017041432.1:0-221 GCF_001483705.2 Eufriesea mexicana | reverse complement strand
TTTGGAATAAATATACTTATAACAAAATCTATATTTTGCCAGATATAATATTCAAAAATTGCTTTACAAATAACATAATCCAAGTTCTCCCAATACCAAAGTTGATAGACAAACCTCAATCACAGATAGTGAAAGTCATTTTAATTATAGCACATTAGCAATTTTACTAGTTCCATTATTATAAGACAAGGTTTGGAATAAATATAATTATAACAAAATCT
>NW_017041431.1:0-221 GCF_001483705.2 Eufriesea mexicana | reverse complement strand
CGTTATGCGATCTATTCACAAAGCTATAACAGATTATATATTTTGAATAAACTTATTGCCTCGCAAGTATCTGGCTGTACTTGCCATTGGATGGCAGGCGATAGGCGAGCTAATCACCAAGCTATGGCAGCTTATAGGTTTTGAATAGATTTATTCTTTGGCAAGTAGATGGCTGTACTTGCCATTGGATTGTAGGCGCTATGCCATCTACTCACCATTCT
>NW_017041430.1:0-221 GCF_001483705.2 Eufriesea mexicana | reverse complement strand
GGCCTGCAATAGTGTTCGCGGCACGTTATGTCGAGAATGGCTACGTTTGGTTAGGTTACATCTATTCTGGTTAGGTCTGGACATCTTTGACTTTTCCGTCATATACTGCGATACGTTGGATTTCCGCTCCCTACTCTCGTCTAGTATATTCTGCTTGCCTCTGGAGGTCAGCGGTATTGGTGGCGGCACGTTAGTTTGTGTTTGGCTACGTTTGGCACTGT
>NW_017041429.1:0-221 GCF_001483705.2 Eufriesea mexicana | reverse complement strand
TATAGGATGGTGAATAGATGGCCTAACGCATTCAATCCAATGGCAAGTACAGCCTTCTACATGTCAGAGAATAAGTCTATTCAAAACCTATAAGCTGCCTTAGCTTGGTGATTAGATCACCTATCGCCTGCATCCAATGGCAAGCACAGCCATCTACATGCCAGAGAATAGGCATATTCAAGCTCTATATTCTGTTACAGCTTGGAGAATAGGTCGCCTAT
>NW_017041428.1:0-221 GCF_001483705.2 Eufriesea mexicana | reverse complement strand
GCCATCCACTTGCCAGTGAATATGTCTATTCAAAATCTATAAGCTGTCATAGCTTGGTGATTATATCGCCTGACGCCTTCTATCCAATGGCAAGTATAGCCATCTACTTGCCAGAGAATAGGTATGTTCAAAATCTATAACCTGTTATCGCTTGGTGTATAGCTCGCCTAACGCCTTCAATCCAATGGCAATTACAGCAATCTACTTGCCAGAGAATAGGT
>NW_017041427.1:0-221 GCF_001483705.2 Eufriesea mexicana | reverse complement strand
AACTTTCCAGTCACATTCTAAAGCATTGCAATGGCTACAGCTAGCCAATAGAATCTTTCCTCCCTGTTTATGCACGAAAGTTGGCTCACCACGAAATTATTCGAAAATGTCATCAAAATTGAACTTGCCAGGCAGATTCAATACCATTGCGACGGCTGTAGCACGCCAATTGAATCTTTCCTCCGTGTATATACAATAAAGTTGGCTCACCACGATATTAG
>NW_017041426.1:0-221 GCF_001483705.2 Eufriesea mexicana | reverse complement strand
AGTTTTGATACGTTTGGTAGTGTTTCGATTGGTTAGGCGAGGATAGGGCACCTTTCACTTTTGCGCCTTATACAGCCTTTCGGTGGATTTCTCCGCTCAACCGTGCTCTAATATGCTATGCTTTTCTCTGCGGAGGCCAGAAATTGTGGCCGTGGCACGTTAGTTTGTGTTAGGTTGCGTTTGGCATGTTTATGTCAGCGTAGGTGAGGTCTGGGCACCTC
>NW_017041425.1:0-221 GCF_001483705.2 Eufriesea mexicana | reverse complement strand
CTTCCTACATATACATATATTCATGCCTAGATTCGCATGTAGTAGTTGACCCAAAAATTTGTCGTCCTTCGATCCATAAATGAAATCCCTAGGGCCCCCCATGAGGTCCCATTTCAGGATAGCCCATGACCACGTGAAATTGTCAATGCACAGTGACTGTAATGCACAGTGGTCCGATGAATTTCGAATTTGCAGTAAAATTCTGCAAAAGTCCCTAGCCA
>NW_017041424.1:0-221 GCF_001483705.2 Eufriesea mexicana | reverse complement strand
CCATCTACTTGCCTGAGAGTCGGTCTATTCAAAATCTGTTATCTGTTATAGCTTGGTGAATAGGTCGCCAAGCGTCTTCAATCCAATGGAAAGTAAATCCATCTACATGCCAGAGAAAAGGTCTATTCAAAATCTATAATCTGCTATGGCTTGGTGAGTAGGTCGCCAAGCGCCTTCAATCCAATGGCAAGTACAGCCATTTACTTGCCAGAGATTAGGTC
>NW_017041423.1:0-221 GCF_001483705.2 Eufriesea mexicana | reverse complement strand
AGTAGAACACAGTAATCGATAGAATCGCAGTGTACATCGAAAAAGTCAATGCTGCCAGAACCTAACCCATACCGACAGAACATGACAAAACATAGCCTAACTCAACCTAGCGTGCCGAGAGCGTTATTGCTGCGCGCCCTATGGCCAAGCAGGACGCTCTAGAGCACACTAAAGCGCAGGAATCCAGCGAATAACAGTGTACAACACAAAAGTTAAAGCTA
>NW_017041422.1:0-221 GCF_001483705.2 Eufriesea mexicana | reverse complement strand
GTCATTTGCTTCGTAAATCCGAAGGCAGGGCCCTCAGCTCTTACGGGCAACATGAAGCCTCGGGGGGTTCTTCGAAGGGACCAAGGGTTCCCTATATCTTATATTTGCAATTGGAAAATGCATATTTTATATCGTCCGAATCTTCTTGTCGACTGTAGGAAGAATTCAGGCGAAGTTTTACGTCGTTCTAAGAACGTAAACTATTTCTGACGATTTAAATA
>NW_017041421.1:0-221 GCF_001483705.2 Eufriesea mexicana | reverse complement strand
TCTATTCACCAAGCTATAACAGGTTATAGATTTCGAATAGACCTATCCTCTGGCAAGTAGATGTCTGTACTTACCATTGGATTGAAGGCGCTAGGCCATCTATTCATCAAGCTATAGCAGGACATAGATTTTGAATAGACCAATTCTCCGGCATGTAAATGACTGTACCTGTCATTGGTTGAAGACATTAGGCGACCTATTCGCCAAGCTATAACAGATTA
>NW_017041420.1:0-221 GCF_001483705.2 Eufriesea mexicana | reverse complement strand
TGGTGGTCCCGGCACGTTAGGTTATGTTAGGCAGCGTTTGGTTAGGCTACGTTCGGTTATGTTTGGATAGGGTAGCCTTGACTTTTGTGCTATACGCGGCCATTCTGTGCATTTCTGCGTCCTGCATTGTTTTGCTATACCCTGCTCGACCTTCGGGGCTCGAGCAACTGTGGTCGCGGCAAGTTTGGTTGAGTTACATTACGTTTGGTTTGGCTATGTTG
>NW_017041419.1:0-221 GCF_001483705.2 Eufriesea mexicana | reverse complement strand
ATCATTCCTCCTTATTTATGCAAGAAAGATAGCTCGCCACGATATTAGTCGAAAGTGTCAATAGAATTGAATTTTCCGGCCAGATTCTATAGCATTGCAACGACTATAGCGCGCCAATTGAAACTTTCCACCTTATTTAAGCAAGAAAGCAAGCTCATCACGATATTAGTCGAAAATGTCAATAAATTTGAATTTTCCAAACACATTCAATATCATTGCAA
>NW_017041418.1:0-221 GCF_001483705.2 Eufriesea mexicana | reverse complement strand
GAAGTCCGCATAATAGCAGCACATACCACGGAAGTCAAATCTATCCAAACCGAACCCAAACTAGCATAACGTAACCAATCGCAACACAACTCAACGTAACGGCCCGAGACAACTATTACTGGTCTCCACAAGTTCGAGAAGATTGTAGTAGAGCAACGTAGGGCGTTGAAATCCGTCGAATAGCAGTGTATAGCAGAAAAGTCAAACCTACCCTGTCATAA
>NW_017041417.1:0-221 GCF_001483705.2 Eufriesea mexicana | reverse complement strand
AGAATTGCGATAGAATATTCATCACCGCTGAGCTGATTAATCCAAAGGCCACTGTACTCTCCTATTGGATGTACCAACTGCCGTACTAAGACATATAAATATCTCAAAACAAAGCTGATGTGTACATTGCTCTTTCTAGAAATACTGTAGAATTAAAATCATCCCTGAAATTACTAATTCAACGGCTACAGTGCAGTATTGCGGGATGTTACAATTTCTGT
>NW_017041416.1:0-221 GCF_001483705.2 Eufriesea mexicana | reverse complement strand
ATCCAATGGCAATAACAGACATCTACTTGCCAGAGAATAGGGCCATTCAAGATATATAATCTGATATAGCTTGGTGAATAGGTCGCCTAACGCCTTCAATCCAATGGCAAGCAGAGTCATCTACTTGCGAGAGAATAGGTCTATTCAAAATCTATAACCTGTCATTGCTTGGTGATTAGATCGCCTGACGCCTTCAATCCAATGGCAAGTACAGCCATCTA
>NW_017041415.1:0-221 GCF_001483705.2 Eufriesea mexicana | reverse complement strand
TAGGTGGCTGTACTTGCCATTGGATTGAACACGTTAGGCGATCTATTCACCAAGCTATAACAGGTTATACATATTGAATAGACCTATTCTCTGGCAAGCAGATGGCTTTTCTTGCCATTGGGTTGAAGGCGTTAGGCGATCTATTCACCAAGCTATAGCAGGTTATAGGTTTTCAATAGACCTATTCTCTGGCAAGTAAATGGCTGTAATTGCCATTGGTT
>NW_017041414.1:0-221 GCF_001483705.2 Eufriesea mexicana | reverse complement strand
AGGATTAATTGTAAAGGCGAATCTAGGAAAATTGTGCAAATGAAATCTGTAATAGTATATATAATTCTCCTTTTCTTTTTCTTTTCCGTTTTTCTTTTTCTTTTTTCATTTTCTCTTTACTTTTCTTCTTCTTTTCTAGGTGAGACTAGGATTAATTTTAAAGGCGAATCTAAGAAAATTGTGCAAATGAAATTTGTAATGGGATGTATATTTTTCCTTTT
>NW_017041413.1:0-221 GCF_001483705.2 Eufriesea mexicana | reverse complement strand
GGCACGTTAGTTTGAGTTATGCTACGCTTTGTTAGGTTGTGCTTGGTTAGGTTAGGATAGGATATCTTTGACCTTAGTGCTATAGTCTTATATTTGGTGGATTTATGCGCCCTAACGTGCTCTAATGTTTTCAGCTTGTCTCTGGGGTGGTCAGAATCAGTGGCCTCGGCACGTCATGTTGAGTCATGTTACGCTCCGTTAGGTTGGGTTAGGCTTAGTTT
>NW_017041412.1:0-221 GCF_001483705.2 Eufriesea mexicana | reverse complement strand
ACCTTTCCTCCTTATTTATGCAAAAAAATTCGCTCACCCCGTTATTAGTCGAAAATGTCTATATGATTGTACTTTCCAGTCAGATTCTATAGCCTTGCAATGGCTATAGCATGCCAATAGACTCTTCCATCCTTATTTATGCATCTAAATTACCTTATCACGATATTAGTCGAGAATGTCAATAAAATTGAATTTTCCAGTCCGATTATATAGCATTGCAA
>NW_017041411.1:0-221 GCF_001483705.2 Eufriesea mexicana | reverse complement strand
ACCTGCAAACATATATACATCCATACATCCATACACACGAAAATACGTCCATCCATACACCCACCCACTCATACATCCATCCATCCATACATCTATACATAAATACAACCATACATCCATACATCCACCCATCCATACTTCCATACATTCTTACATCTATACACGCATAAATCCATCCATCCACACGTCCACACATATATGCATCCATACATCCATACATC
>NW_017041410.1:0-221 GCF_001483705.2 Eufriesea mexicana | reverse complement strand
TTAGGCGATCTAATCGTCAAGCTGTGACAGCTTATAGATTTTGGATGGACTTATTCAGTGGCAAGTAGATGCCTGCAACTTCCATTGGATTCTAGGCGTTAAGCGATCTATTCTCCAAGCTATAACAGACTATTGGTTTTCTGTAGACATATTCTCTCGCAAGTGGATGGCTATACTGGCGATTGGATTGTAGGCGTTAGACGATCTATTCACCATGCTAC
>NW_017041409.1:0-221 GCF_001483705.2 Eufriesea mexicana | reverse complement strand
GTACTATATATTGACTATTCTAGAACACCCGTTACGCTTAAGTTATCGGCTAACATAGTTGGCGAACGGCTGAGGTAGTGCGATTGTGGCTTTACTCAGTACAGTTTCGTAAACTGACAATGCCTCGAACGATAATGGGTCAGTCCCATGTCACTCTGTAATTGCAATAGCGTTTAAGTCACCGATGAACAGCTAAATCCAACGGTTACGGTGCTATATTG
>NW_017041408.1:0-221 GCF_001483705.2 Eufriesea mexicana | reverse complement strand
ATTCTCTTGGCGTGCAATAGCCCATGCAATGCTATAGAATCTGGGTCGAAAATTAAATTTTATTGACATATTCGACTAATATCGTGGTGAGCTGACATCCTTGCATAAATAAGGATGAAAGATTCCATTGGCACGCTATAGCCATTTCAGTGCTACAGAATCTGACCGGAAAGTTCAATTTTATTGACATTTTCGACTAACATCGTGGTGTGCTAACTTTC
>NW_017041407.1:0-221 GCF_001483705.2 Eufriesea mexicana | reverse complement strand
AATACACGTATTCTCTGACAAGTAGAGGGCTGTACTTGCCATTGGATTGAAGGCGTTAGGCGACCTATTCACAATGCTATATCTCGTTATAGACTTTGAATAGACCTATTCTCTGGCAAGCAGATGGCTGTACTTGCCATTGGGTTGAAGGCGTTAGCCGATCTATTCACCAAGCAATAACACGTTATAGACTTTGAATAGACCTACTCTCTGGCTGGTAG
>NW_017041406.1:0-221 GCF_001483705.2 Eufriesea mexicana | reverse complement strand
AAAGCAGGGTATACTAGATCACAGCAGTGCGCAGAAATCAACCGCAGAGCAGTGTACAGCGCAAGAGTCAAAGATACCCTCTCCTAACCTAACCAAGCGTAATGAAACCAAACGTAACGTAACTCAACATAACGTGCATAGACATCTGCTGCTGACCATCCCAGAGCAAAGCAGATTAAACTAGAGCACAGTACACCTAAGAAGTCCGCCGAACGGCAGCG
>NW_017041405.1:0-221 GCF_001483705.2 Eufriesea mexicana | reverse complement strand
CGTCCATCGATCCATACATCTCTCCATCCATACATCCATCCACCAAACCATCCATCCATCCATTCATCCATACATACATCAATACATCCATGCATCCATCCATACATCCATACATACGTACATCCGTAAATTCGTACATCCGTACATCCTTACAGCCGTACATCCATACATCCAGACATGCATTCATCCATACTTTCTTACAACCATACATTCATACATAC
>NW_017041404.1:0-221 GCF_001483705.2 Eufriesea mexicana | reverse complement strand
AATTTTATTGACGTTTTCGACTAACATCCTGGTGACATAACTTTTTTGCATATATAAGGAGGACATGTTCTTCTGGCGTACTGCAGTCATTTCAATCCTATGGATTCTGGCAGGATAATTTTATAGACATTTTCGACTGTTATCGTGGTGAGCTAACATTCATGCATCAATAAGGAAGAAATATACTATTGGCGCGCTATATCCGTTGCAATCCTACAGAA
>NW_017041403.1:0-221 GCF_001483705.2 Eufriesea mexicana | reverse complement strand
TTTATGCGCCCTGCAGTGCTAAAATATCTTCAGCATTGCTCTGGGAAGACCAGCAATAGCGGTGGCGGCACGTTAGGTTGAGTTATGTTACGTTTGGTTAGGTTTGGTTATGCCAAGCTCGGGCAGGTTATCCTTGACTTTCGCGCCACACACTGTTATTCGGAGGATTTCCGCACTCGACTGTGCTCTACTGTATTATGCTTGGCCCTGTGGCGTACAGC
>NW_017041402.1:0-221 GCF_001483705.2 Eufriesea mexicana | reverse complement strand
AGATGAAAATTGATTTGGTAAATTCATTTGAAATATTTGTTCCAGTAACTTATTATAATCATTTTCCTAATCGATTCGAACAAATTTTTATTTATCGCAATGTATCTGGATCAGATTCAAGTTGTAACTTTTTTTAATTTTAATTTTCATATACCATATTTGAAAAATTTACTATAGTTTAAAAATTACATTCAACTATTTCTATTTCTTACGCTTATAAA
>NW_017041401.1:0-221 GCF_001483705.2 Eufriesea mexicana | reverse complement strand
AGATGAAAATTGATTTGGTAAATTCATTTGAAATATTTGTTCCAGTAACTTATTATAATCATTCTCCTAATCGATTCGAACAAATTTTTATTTATCCCAATGTATCTGGATCAGATTCAAGTTGTAACTTTTTTTAATTTTAATTTTCATATACCATGTTTGAAAAATTTACTATAGTTTAAAAATTACATTCAACTATTTCTATTTCTTACGCTTATAAA
>NW_017041400.1:0-221 GCF_001483705.2 Eufriesea mexicana | reverse complement strand
ACTGCTTGGCTCTGCGAAGAACAGCGATACTGGTCGCGTCACGTTAGGTAGAGATATTTTACGATTGGTTGCGTTACGTTTGGTTAGGTTAGGATGGGATAGCTATCACTATTGTGCTATACACTGCTATACGCTGATTTCCTGCGCTCTGCTGTTCCAGTATGTTCTGCTTGGCTCCCGGGAGACCGGCAATGGTGGTCTCTGCACTCTAGTTAGTGTTA
>NW_017041399.1:0-221 GCF_001483705.2 Eufriesea mexicana | reverse complement strand
GTATCTAATTTTCCGGAAAACGCGCTCCGGCTTTAATTAAAGCGGGACCAACATGTTATTGTGTCTCGTATCCATTACAGACTTCCTCAGAGTAGTTCGGGGCTGAAGAAAAGTTCCTTGCTCCGAGTGGAAGCTTGGCTATTGAATTTTTTCGAACACTACTCTCTGGGTATTAAATTAAAATGGTATTTGTTGCGGATTATTTCGCCAAATGGCTGGAT
>NW_017041398.1:0-221 GCF_001483705.2 Eufriesea mexicana | reverse complement strand
GTTGGTAGCCTTCCTAGAGCAAAGCTGAAATCAGTAGGGCACTGTAGGGCGCAGGTATCCACCAAATAGCAGACTATTGCACTGGAGTCGGAAATATTCTATCCTAACCTAACTGATCGTGACAATTCTCAACCTAACTTGCCGCGACCACTATGGCAGGCATCCCCAGAGCGAAGCAGAGCACATCAGTGCAGAGTAGAAGACAGAAATCCACAGAATAA
>NW_017041397.1:0-221 GCF_001483705.2 Eufriesea mexicana | reverse complement strand
CCTAACCTTTCCTAACCTAACGCTCCAAACGTAACATAACTCAACCCAACGTGCCGAGAGCACCATTCTTGTCGTCCATAGAGACAAGCGCGTTGCGATAGCGCACAGAAGAGCGCAGAAGCCCATAGAAAAGCAGCGCGCAGCACAAAAGTCGACGGTATCCTAGTCTAACACAACGCATCCTAACCAAACCAAACGTAGTATGACCCAAAATAACGAGC
>NW_017041396.1:0-221 GCF_001483705.2 Eufriesea mexicana | reverse complement strand
CTTGGACGTCAGCGGTATAGTCACCTATTGGGTGGACTACGGCGCCCTACGGAGCTCTAATATCTTCAGCCTTGCTCTGGGAACGGCAGCAATAGTGATCTGTGCACGTTACGTTGTGTCACCTTGCGTTAGTTAGGTAGGGTTAGGGTAAGTTTTTCTAGGATAGCTGCATCTTCTGTCTGTACACTGCCATTCGGTCGGTTTCTGTGATCTGCTGTGCT
>NW_017041395.1:0-221 GCF_001483705.2 Eufriesea mexicana | reverse complement strand
GGCACTTTAGGTTATGATTGGTTGCGTTTGGTTATATTACGTTGGGATATGTTACGATAGGATTGCTTTGACTTTTACACTATACGCCGCTGTTCGGAGAATTTCTGGGCACTGTATTGCTCTAATATGCTTTACTTAGCTCTAGGGAGGTAAGCAACAGTAGTCTCGGCACGTAATGTTGAGTTAGGCTACGATTGGTTATGTTACGTTTGGCTATGTTA
>NW_017041394.1:0-221 GCF_001483705.2 Eufriesea mexicana | reverse complement strand
GATCTGGGCTCAAAAATCCAGAAAGTAATAGGAATATAGAATAGGCCAGGAGGTGGTCGAAGAGCTTGTCACGTGACAGTCGAGGCCAGAGAGGGGATAGAAAAGGATAGAATGGCTCCGACAGTGAAAAATGAATAAATTACTCAATTTCCGTAATTAATTTGTGAACTTTTATAATTTCGTTGCAAAGCTGGAACTTCAGGCTACATTCCTATATAATT
>NW_017041393.1:0-221 GCF_001483705.2 Eufriesea mexicana | reverse complement strand
TGGCTGTACTTGCCAATGGATTGAAGGCGTTAGGCCATCTAATCACCAAGAAATGACAGCTTAAAGACTTTGAACAGACTTCTTCTCTTGCAAGTAGATGGCTGCACTTGCCATTGGATTGAAGACGTTAAGCGATCTATTCACCAAGCTACTACAGTATATAGATTTTGAATAGACCTATTTTCTGGCAAGTAGATGTCTGTACTTGCCATTGGATTGAA
>NW_017041392.1:0-221 GCF_001483705.2 Eufriesea mexicana | reverse complement strand
TTGAATTTTCCAGCTGGATGCTATAGCAATGCAATGGCTATAGCACCTCAGTAGAATCTACCCGCCTTATTTATGCAATAAAGATAGCTCACCACGATATTAGTCGAAAATGTCAAGAAAATTGTATTTTCCTGCAAGATTCTGTTGCATTGTAATGCCTATAGCACGCCAATTGAATCTTTCCTCCTTATTAATGCGAGAAAGATAGCTCACCACAATAT
>NW_017041391.1:0-221 GCF_001483705.2 Eufriesea mexicana | reverse complement strand
GCTTCGAATAATAAAAATACTCCTGTGGCGTCCTGAGCGAAACATGCGATTTCAGCATGACAGCCAAAGGGTTAAGCAGATTTCTAATTCATTTCCGTTAGCCAAAAATCCGGCGCCAAATTTAATTGAGAAAAAGAGTAATACGTATTAATTAACACCCAAATATTAACTCAATATCCGAAGAAAATACTATTCCGAGAGACTCTGTTCTAGACTATCCT
>NW_017041390.1:0-221 GCF_001483705.2 Eufriesea mexicana | reverse complement strand
AGCATGATTCTATAGCATTGTAATGCCTATAGAAGGCCAACAGTATATTTCCTCCTTATTAATGCAAGAAAGTTAACTCACCACGATATTAGTCGAAAATGTTATTAAATTTGAATTTTCCAGCTTGATGCTCCAGCAATGCAATGGCTATAGCACCTCAGTAGAATCTGCCCTCCTTATTTATGCAATAAAGTTAACTCACCACGATATTAGTCGAAAAT
>NW_017041389.1:0-221 GCF_001483705.2 Eufriesea mexicana | reverse complement strand
CTAACCTGTCCTAACCGAACGTACCGTAACTCAACATAATGTGTCGGGAGCACTATTACTAGGCTTCCCTGTGCCAAGCTGAACACACTAGAGCACTGTAGAGCGCTGAAGACTGCCGGATAGCAGTGCACAGCACAAAGGTCAAAGCTATCACCTTTTAACCTAGCCGATCGAAACATAGCCAAACGTAACATAACACAACAAAGTGTGCCGCGACCACG
>NW_017041388.1:0-221 GCF_001483705.2 Eufriesea mexicana | reverse complement strand
ATTATATGGGTGCCTGCGTTCTACTCTCCGTTAATGTGTTCTGCTTGGCCCTGTGGAGGACTGAAATATTGGCCTCGGCACGTTAGGCTGAGTTAGGTTACGTTTGATTACGATATTATTGGTTAAGTTAGGAAGAGATAACTCCGACTTTAGTGCTACAGTCTGCTATTAGGTGGATTTCTGCTCCCTACTGTGCTTTAATATATTCCGCTTCTCTCATG
>NW_017041387.1:0-221 GCF_001483705.2 Eufriesea mexicana | reverse complement strand
TCGTCCTCTGTCATTTTCTGGTGACATTTGCACGCTGGACCTACCAACAACGGTATGAGCTAATAGAGGATCAACTAGTTTTGTTATTGGATTTTAACAACGAGGTACATCGGAAAATTTTTACCTAGTTTTCCTACACAAAAGCTACATTCCATTTTGTAGGGCAATCCGAATTTTTAAGGGAAAATTATGACAGTTGCTTATCTCCGTTTCTGTTTATT
>NW_017041386.1:0-221 GCF_001483705.2 Eufriesea mexicana | reverse complement strand
AGCCAATGGTCATCTTCATCCCATCAAAAATTAACATTATATAAGCACCCACAAAATGTCCGAAAGGACAGTTTCGGTACATTTCCAGTTCAGTTCAGTTCAGTCAGTCCAGTTTCAATTTCTGTTTTCTTCCTATCCGCCGACTTGTATATTTTTCCAACGTAGCCTTGTTGCTAGAACCCGTATTGTATATCGAAATCCGGGTTCCAACAATATAAGTA
>NW_017041385.1:0-221 GCF_001483705.2 Eufriesea mexicana | reverse complement strand
GTCTGGGTTTACGAATATGCACACCTGAAAATACCGTTATTCCGACAGGAGACGCGGTTTATTTAGACTGCATATTGGTTCTCTCGAATTTGTATCTGAATATGGAATAGGAATTTCGAAAATTATAAATACACGATAGTCGAGAGCTTCGTGCATCGTGAATGTGCACTCCTCAGCGTGAAAATAGAACTACCTCGTCTATAACGACCTGTAACCAGGAA
>NW_017041384.1:0-221 GCF_001483705.2 Eufriesea mexicana | reverse complement strand
ACTAGTGTCTTTCCTCCTTATTTATTCAAGGAAGATAGCCCACCACTATATTAGTCTAAAATGCCAATAAAAATGTATTTTCCATACAGATTCTATAGCATTGCAATGGCTATAGCAAGCCACAATTATCTTTCCTCCTTATTTGTGCACGAAAGTTCGCCCACAACGATATTAGTCGAAAACGACATTAATACTGAACTTCCCAACCAGATTCTATAGCA
>NW_017041383.1:0-221 GCF_001483705.2 Eufriesea mexicana | reverse complement strand
AAATTCGTTTTAAACAGTGGAAGGTCTAGCTCCGCAACTGTAAATGTAAAACAAACAAAAAAAATCGAGCTTACTTTTAAACTATACAAGATTTCTAAGCCAGTGAACCTAAGAAAAAGAAAAAAAGAATTTTTGTATCATTTTCTGACACTTCTAAACTGAATTTTATTTTTTATTATTTTTTACTATTCTTCTCGTACATCTACATCTGTCAAAAATTT
>NW_017041382.1:0-221 GCF_001483705.2 Eufriesea mexicana | reverse complement strand
ATTTCAAGAGGACGCCTGCCCGCTGGGGTGCACACGGTACCAAAGGCGGCGCCGGCGACGAGAAGCCTCGTAAAACTTTACGACCCGCTCTAAACGCGAGATCGCCGGCCGCGAGACGCCCAACGTCCTCTTCTCCGAGTTTATCCCGCGGCCCCCGATAACGGCCTGGCGAACGGTGCTTCCCGACGGAGGGCCCGTCCCAAAGCACCTGATTCGAGCCC
>NW_017041381.1:0-221 GCF_001483705.2 Eufriesea mexicana | reverse complement strand
GTGAATACAACGCCTAACGCATTCAATTCAATGGCAAGTACAGACATCTACTTGCCAGAAAATGGGTCTGTTCAAAATCTCTAACCTGTTATAGCTTGGTTAATAGATCGCCTAACGCCTTCAATCCAATGACAATTACAGCCATCTACTTGTCAGATAATAGGTCTATTGAAGATCTATAACCTGTTATAGCTTGGTGAATAGATCGCCTAACGCCTTCA
>NW_017041380.1:0-221 GCF_001483705.2 Eufriesea mexicana | reverse complement strand
CTGTACCATTGCAATGGCTATAGCAGCCAAAAAGCATCTGTACTCCTTATTTATGCAAGAAAGATAGCTCACAACTATATTAGTCGAAAATGGAATAAAATTGAACTTTCCAGCCAGATACTATAGCATTGCGACTGCCATAGCACGCCAATTGAATTCGATCTCTTTATTTATGAAAGAAAGATAGCTCACCACGATATTATTCGAAAACGTCAATAAAA
>NW_017041379.1:0-221 GCF_001483705.2 Eufriesea mexicana | reverse complement strand
TGGGTTTCGAGCTATACGCAGTTACACGGTGGGCTCCTGCCCTTCACTGAGCACTGACCTAATCTGCTAGACCCTGGGGAGGCCAGCGATAGTGGGCGCGGAGGTTGCGTTGTGTTTGGCTATGATAGGCTACGTTATGTTTGTTTCGGTTTGGCCTGGTTATCTTTGACTTTTCTGCTGCACGCTGCGGTTCTATGGAATTCTGCAACCTACTCTCCTCT
>NW_017041378.1:0-221 GCF_001483705.2 Eufriesea mexicana | reverse complement strand
TTGACATTTTCGACTAATATCGTGGTGAGCTAACTTTATTGCATATATAATGAGAAAAGATACAACTTGCGTGCTAAAGCCGTCGCAATGCTATTGAATCTGGCTGGAAAATTCTATTTTATTGACATTTTGGCTAATACTGCTGTGAGCTGACTTTGTTGCATAAATACGGAGGAAATATTCTGTTGGCGTGCTATAGGCATTGAAAAGCTGTTGAACCT
>NW_017041377.1:0-221 GCF_001483705.2 Eufriesea mexicana | reverse complement strand
GTGGCATAACCAAGCATAACCCAAACCAACCTTACGTTCCGAGCCCACTATCACCGGCCTCCTTGAGCCAAGCAGAACTAACCAGAGCGCAGTCGAGCGCAGAAATCTGTCGGATAGCAGAGCATTGCACAAAAGTTAGAGCTATCCGAATCAAACGAAACCAAACGTAACCTAACCAAACGTAACACGACAAAACTTAACGTGCTGCGACCGGTACTGCT
>NW_017041376.1:0-221 GCF_001483705.2 Eufriesea mexicana | reverse complement strand
CTTCGGAGAATATCTAGGACCTATTGGGCTCTACTATTTTCTGCTTTGCCCTGTGGAGTCCAGCAACAGTGCCGCGGAACGTTATGATTCGTTAGTCTACATTACGTTTGGCTTCGATCGCTTGGGTCAGGTTAGGTTAGCTTTGACTTTTCTGCCCTTAGCTGCTAATATATAGATCTCTGTGCTCTTCTCCTATATAATATGTTCTGCTCGGCTCTGCG
>NW_017041375.1:0-221 GCF_001483705.2 Eufriesea mexicana | reverse complement strand
GTCCTGCTTGTCCCTGGAGAGGCCAGAAGTAGTGGTCGCTGCGCGTCAGAATAAGTTAGGTTATGTTCGGCAATGTCACGGTTGGTTATGTTACGTTTGTTTATGTTAAGTTTGGTTAGGTTAGCAGAGGGTATCTATGACTTTAGTGCCATTGTCTTCCATTATGTTGATTTCTGCGCCCTACGGTGCTCTAATATTTTCAGCTTGTCTCTGGGAAGGCC
>NW_017041374.1:0-221 GCF_001483705.2 Eufriesea mexicana | reverse complement strand
TGAGGCCTGCAATAGTGGTCGCAACACGTTAGACTGTGATAGAGTACGTTCGGTTGTGTTAGGCTCCGTTGCGTAAGGTTAGGCTTGCTCTGATTTTCGTGCTACAAACTGTTATTGGGTGGAATTCTGCGCTCTTCTGTGCTCTACTATACACTGCCCGTATGTGTGAAACCCAGAAATAGTGGCCGCTGCACGCTATTTTGTGTTATGGTATTTACGGT
>NW_017041373.1:0-221 GCF_001483705.2 Eufriesea mexicana | reverse complement strand
TATGTGTGGATGAGTGTATGGGGGTATGCATGCATGTATGGATGTAAGTATGTATGGATGTATGCATGTATGGATGTATGGATTTGTGGATGTATGGACGTATGGATGTACGAATTTACGGATGTGCGTGTGCATGGATGTATGGATGAATGGATGGGTATATTGATGTATGTATGGATGTATGGATGGATGGATGGTTTGTTGGATGGACGTATGGATGG
>NW_017041372.1:0-221 GCF_001483705.2 Eufriesea mexicana | reverse complement strand
TATTATGTTGTCTTTGGTTATACCACGTTTGGATAGGGTGGGACAGGATATCTTTGTCTCTTGGGCTATACTCTGCTATTCGGCTTATTTCTCCGATCTACGTTGCTCCACTATTCTCTGCTCAACTCTGGGGACGCCAGTAATTGCGGTGAAGACAAGCTGTGCTTAGTCAGGTTACGTTTGGCTTTGTTATGTTGGTTTGGGTTAGGTTTGGATAAATT
>NW_017041371.1:0-221 GCF_001483705.2 Eufriesea mexicana | reverse complement strand
CCATTCAATGGACTTCTTCGATCTTCTGTGCGCTATCGCACTCTGCTTGTCACTGTGGGTGCCGGTAATACTGCTCTCGGCACGTTAGGTTGAGTTATGCTACGTTGTGTTACGTTAGGTTAGGTATAGTTTGATTAGGACATCATTGACTTCCGTGCCATGCACTGATATTCGGTGTAGTTCTGCGATCTACTGTGCTCTACTACATTCCCCTAGGCTCT
>NW_017041370.1:0-221 GCF_001483705.2 Eufriesea mexicana | reverse complement strand
GTGCTATAGAATCTGGATGCAAAATTCAATTTTATTGACATTTTCGACTAATATTGTGGTGAGATATCTATCTTCCTAAAATAAGGTAGAAAGACTCTCTTGACGTGCTATAGCCATTGCAATGCTATAGAACCTGTCTGGAACAATCAATTTTATTGACATTTTCGACTAATGTCGTGGTGAAATAACTTTCATGCATAAATACGGAGGAAAAATTCAAT
>NW_017041369.1:0-221 GCF_001483705.2 Eufriesea mexicana | reverse complement strand
AGCCTGTCCTAACCTAGCCGAACGTAATATAACTCAAGCTAACTTGACAAGACCATTATTGCTAGCCTCCACAGAGGGAAGCAGAATGCACTAGAGCAGAGTCGAGCGCGGAAAGCCACCCCAGTGCAGAGAATAGCGCAAAAGTGGAAGATATCGTATCATGACCTGACCCAGAATAACCTAACGGAACGTAGCATGGCACATTACATTATGCCGCGACC
>NW_017041368.1:0-221 GCF_001483705.2 Eufriesea mexicana | reverse complement strand
GCACGGTAGGATGTATAATGCTACGTTCGGTAATGATACGATTGGTTAGGTTAGGATAGGGTAGCTATGACCTTTGAGCTATACACCGATGTTCGGTGTATTCCGACGCTCTGCATTGCTCACCTATTCTCTATTCGACTCTGGGAAGGCGAGTAATGGTGGTTTCGGCACGTTAGGATCAGTTAGGCTACGTTTGGTCAGGTTGGGTTAGATTGGGTTAG
>NW_017041367.1:0-221 GCF_001483705.2 Eufriesea mexicana | reverse complement strand
TTTCTTGCTTAAATAAGGGGAAAAGATGCTATTGGCGTGCTATCGCAATTGCAATGCTATATAGTCTGCCTAGAAAACTCAATTTTATTGACATTTTCGACTAATATCGTGGTGGGCTAACTTTCTTGCACAAATAAGTAGTAAAGATTCCATTGCTTTGATATAGCCATAGCAATGCTACAGAATCGGGCAGAAAATACAATTTTAATGACATTTTCGAC
>NW_017041366.1:0-221 GCF_001483705.2 Eufriesea mexicana | reverse complement strand
CTACACTCTGCACGAATCTGTGGAGGACAGCAATGGAGGTCGTGGCGCGTTAGACTGTATTAGGTTACGTTTGGTTAGGTTAAGTTAAGGCAACTTTGCTTGGGGTACATTGACTTTCGTGCTATCCACTGCAACGGGGTGGAGTTCTGAGCACTACAGTGCACTATTATATTCTGCTTGGCGCTGGGGAGGCCACCAATAGCGGTCGCGGCACGTTAGGT
>NW_017041365.1:0-221 GCF_001483705.2 Eufriesea mexicana | reverse complement strand
AATAGAGGGATTTAGGGAAAGGTGATGAGCAACGTGGTCCCTTTAATTATTAACGTCACATACCTTTGCACTCAATGCGTGATAGAAGAACGCTTCACTTTGTCGACTGTCATATTTCCTTTCTAATAGAGGTCTATTACTTCAGTCACTGTTTCACCAAACAGTTACCGGTATATAGATATGTGATTCTAAATTTCCATTTGTCGAAGTGCAACGGCGTT
>NW_017041364.1:0-221 GCF_001483705.2 Eufriesea mexicana | reverse complement strand
ATCCTTCCTCCTTATTTATGCAACAAAATTAGCTCACCACGATAGTAGTCGAAAATATCAATAAAACTGAATTTTCAAGACAGATTCTATAGCATTGCAACGGTTATACCATGACAATAGAATCTTTGCCCCTTATTTGTGCAACAAAATTAGCTCGTCACGATATTAGTCGAAAATGTCAACAAAATTGAATTTTCCAGTCAGATTCTTTAGCATTGCAA
>NW_017041363.1:0-221 GCF_001483705.2 Eufriesea mexicana | reverse complement strand
TTTATTAAACGAGCGAACGATTACAACTACCCTCTTTGTTTCGGCCTATTCAGGTGAAAAGACATCTCCAGAAAACGAGGGACAAAAGACAAAATGCTAGGATCTATAGGATCTACAGTTTACTTTAATACTTAGACTTTCACTACAGCAGTCACTGTCAATAATTCGCTTTTAAAATTAAATTTATAATAAAAATTAATTAAATTTCTAAATTAAATCAC
>NW_017041362.1:0-221 GCF_001483705.2 Eufriesea mexicana | reverse complement strand
TGATAATGGTCACATAGCCATATTCTTCATCCAAGAACTAGGCTAACGTTGTAACAATCTTGTTTCTAGAGAAGTACTTTGGGGAACAGTTCAAAAGTTCCCATAGGTCTGATCACTGATCGATTTATTAGATACCTTTGCCCAGTTTTGTCAGGTAGCTGACAGTAGATTAGTCCAAAACCATCCAAAACCCAAACTACTTGAGTCCTCTAGCCGACCTA
>NW_017041361.1:0-221 GCF_001483705.2 Eufriesea mexicana | reverse complement strand
GCCTTCGGCGCTCTAGTGTGCCCCAGTATAATCTGCTTGACTCTGGGGAGGCCAGCAATGATGTTCTCGGCACGATAGGTTAAGTGATGTCGCGTTTGGTTTTACTACGTTTGGACAGAGTAGTATAGGATAGCTTCGACTTTCGTGCTATGCACTGACATTCAGTGGACTTTTGCGCTCTTCGTTACTCTACTATACCCTGCTCGACTCAGGAGAGGCCA
>NW_017041360.1:0-221 GCF_001483705.2 Eufriesea mexicana | reverse complement strand
TGCTATGCTACGTTTGGGTTGGGGAGGTTAGGCCATATTTGGTCAGCATATCCTTCCTCTTTGTGCTGTACATTGATATCCGGCGGATTCCTACGCTCTACATTGCTCTACTATACTCTGATCTACTCTAGGGATGCCAGTAATAGTGGTCCCGGCACGGTTGGTTGAGCTAAGTTACGTTTGGTAGTGTTACGTTTGGTTGTGTTATGTTTGTTAGGTGT
>NW_017041359.1:0-221 GCF_001483705.2 Eufriesea mexicana | reverse complement strand
ACTGATATTCTTCTGATTGACTGTGAGACTCTTCTTTTCTCTGACTTGCATCGTAGTTCTGGCGCCTTTTATTTCTTCAAACGTAGTATACACTCATTTTTTTAGAAACGCACGATTTTTGGATGAAGTGAAGAATTATATAAATACAATGTTGCTATCAAATTTTGGAAGATTGATTAACACTTGATTTACGGAACCCGTGAATTTGACGGAAGGGTTGC
>NW_017041358.1:0-221 GCF_001483705.2 Eufriesea mexicana | reverse complement strand
AATGGGTGGATGGGATTATGGAAGTATGGGTGTGTGGATTTATGGATGTATGGATGGGTGCATGTATGAATGTATGGATGTATGTATGTATGGATGTTTGCATGTATGGATGTATTTTAGTTATGTACGTATGGATGTATGCATGTATGGGTGCACGTATGTACGCATGTATGGATGAACGGATGCATGGATATATGGATATGTGTGTGGATGAATGGTTG
>NW_017041357.1:0-221 GCF_001483705.2 Eufriesea mexicana | reverse complement strand
GGCAAGTATAGCCTTCTACTTGCCATAGAATAGGTCTATTCAAAATTTACAATCTGATGTATCGTGGTGAATAGGTAGCCTAACGCATTGAACCAATGGCAAGAACAGCCATCTGCTTGCCAGAGAATTCGTCTTTTAAAAATTTATAATCTGTCGTAGCTTGGAGAATAGGTCGCCTAACATCTTCAACCAATGGCAAGTACAGCCATCTACTCGCCAGA
>NW_017041356.1:0-221 GCF_001483705.2 Eufriesea mexicana | reverse complement strand
GTAAGTTAGCGCACAGCGATATTAGTCGATAATGTCAATAAAATAGGCTTTCAGATCCAGATTCTAAAGCATTGCAATGGCAATAGCACGCCAATAGGATGTTCAACCTTATTTATGCAAGAACGGCAGCTCACCAAGATATTATTCGAAAATGTTAGTAAAATTGAATTTTCCAGCCAGGTAACAGATCATTGCAACTGCTATAGCACGCCAATAGAACC
>NW_017041355.1:0-221 GCF_001483705.2 Eufriesea mexicana | reverse complement strand
TGGAAAATTCAATTTTATTGACATTATCATCTAATATCGTGGTGAGCTAATTTTGTTGCATCAGTAAGGAGCAAAGATTCTATTGGCATGCTATATCCATTGCAATCCTATAGAGTCTGCATGGAAAATTCGATTTTATAGACATTTCCAATAATATTGTGGTGAGCTAATTTTGTTGCATAAATAAGGAGGAAAGATTCTGTTGGCATGCTATAGCCATT
>NW_017041354.1:0-221 GCF_001483705.2 Eufriesea mexicana | reverse complement strand
CTGTAGTATCTGTATGGCGTATACAATTTTATTGACATTTTCGAATAATATCGTTGTGAGCTAGCCTTATTGCATAAATACGGAGATTAGATTATGTTGGCGTGTTATAGGCATTGCAGTGCTGCAGAATGTTGCTGGAAAATTCAATTTTATTGACCTTTTCGACTAATATCGTGGTGAGCTATCTTTCTTTCATAAATAAGGAGGAAGGACTCAATTGG
>NW_017041353.1:0-221 GCF_001483705.2 Eufriesea mexicana | reverse complement strand
TAAATGATCTATGCCTTGGTTATTCCATAATTGCTGAGGAATATACCTCATGAGTGAACAGATAATTACATCAGCTACCATACTATGGTGGTGGCTGCACTTAGTACTGTGTCGTTAGTTGTTAATGTTGATCGATAGCCGATCTATACGATGCACGGTCTAGGGCTGCTGCGGAATTCAATTGATCAGTGAACAAATAAATTAATTACATTACAGTAACG
>NW_017041352.1:0-221 GCF_001483705.2 Eufriesea mexicana | reverse complement strand
TTATGCAACAAAATTAGCTCACCACGATGTGAGTCGAAAATGTCAATAAAATTGAATTTTCCACTCAAATTCCATAGCTTTGTACTGGCTACAGTATGCCAGTCGAATCTTTCCTACGTATTTATGCAACGAAATTACCTCACCACGATATTGTTCGTAAATGTCGATAAAATTGAATTTCCCAGTCAGATTCTATAGCATTCCAATGGCTATAGCCTGCC
>NW_017041351.1:0-221 GCF_001483705.2 Eufriesea mexicana | reverse complement strand
TGTCTGTATGGATGCATGTATGGATGGATGGATGGGTGGATGGATGTATGGATGGATGGATGCGTGGATCGATGGATGTATGGGTGGTTGGATGTATTGGTGGATGGATGTTTGGAAGTATGGGTGTATGGATGTGTGGGTGTATGAATGTTTGTATTGATGGATGTATGGATGGATAGATGTATGGATCGATGGATGTATGGATGGGCGATTGTATGGAT
>NW_017041350.1:0-221 GCF_001483705.2 Eufriesea mexicana | reverse complement strand
CAAACCATCCATACAACCATCCAACCTTACGGCCATCAATCCATACATTCATCGATCCATACAACCATCCGTCCATACATCCATCCAGTCATACAACCACCATCCATACACCCATCTATCCATACAGATATCCACCCATACATCCATCCATCCATACGTTCATGCATTCATTCACACATACATCCATCCATCCATACATCCATACAGATATACATCCATAC
>NW_017041349.1:0-221 GCF_001483705.2 Eufriesea mexicana | reverse complement strand
TATAAAGAACAACAACGCAACCTTCTAGAGCAACAAGGATGCAGCCGAACGACAGCAATGACCGCGAGGAGAGTTCGCAACCTGCCTACTAGGATAACAACGCATCGGGACGCCAACGAGGCTCCCCCTTCGAATAATGGAAGACGAATCGAATCCAAGCTCGAAGTCCAACGAGCTCGCCGGTTAATGCAAACCTTCCCGTTCTCCAACACGATGCCACA
>NW_017041348.1:0-221 GCF_001483705.2 Eufriesea mexicana | reverse complement strand
AAAGCTAATCTGTCAAACCTTACCAAACCTCACATAACTAAACGTATCATGGCTGAAACTAACATGCCGACATCGCTATTTCTGGCGTCAAAAGGGACAGGCAGATTGTGATAGCGCACAGATGAGCGCAGATCTCCATAGACTAGCGGAGTGTATCGCAAAAGTCAAGGCTATTGTAACCTAACGCAACGTAGCCTAACATAGCAAAACGTTACCAAAGT
>NW_017041347.1:0-221 GCF_001483705.2 Eufriesea mexicana | reverse complement strand
AAAGCTAATCTGTCAAACCTTACCAAACCTCACATAACTAAACGTATCATGGCTGAAACTAACTTGCCGACATCGCAATTTCTGGCGTCAAAAGGGACAGGCAGATTGTGATAGCGCACAGATGAGCGCCGATCTCCATAGACTAGCGGAGTGTATCTCAAAAGTCAAGGCTATTGTAACCTAACGCAACGTAGCCTAACATAGCAAAACGTTACCAAAGT
>NW_017041346.1:0-221 GCF_001483705.2 Eufriesea mexicana | reverse complement strand
TTGCATTTTCCAGCCAGATTCTCTAGCATTGCATTGGCTTTAGCTCGCCAGTAGAATCTTTCTACCTTATTTATGCAGGGATGACAGCTCACTACAATATTAGCCAAAAATGTCAATAAAACTGTATTTTCCACCCAGATACTATAGAATTGCAATGTCTATAGCTGGCCAATAGTATATTTTCGCCGTATTTATGCAAGAAAGTTACCTCACCACGATAT
>NW_017041345.1:0-221 GCF_001483705.2 Eufriesea mexicana | reverse complement strand
CAGGTCACGTCAGGTCAGGTCAGATCAGTCCGGTCAGGTCAGGTGAGGTGAGGTAAGGTGAGGGTAGGTCAGGTCAGGTCATGTCAGGTCAGGTAAGATCAGGTCAGATGCTGCCAGTTCAGGTCAGGCCAGATCATGTCTGGTCACGTCACGCCAGGTCGGGTCAGTTCACTTCAGATCAGATCATGTCATGTCAGGCCACCTCAGGTCAAGTCAGGCCA
>NW_017041344.1:0-221 GCF_001483705.2 Eufriesea mexicana | reverse complement strand
AAAATTGTATTTTCCAGCCTGATTTTATAGCATTGCAATGGCAATAGCGCTCCCATAGAATCTACCCTTCTTATTTATGCAAGAAAGTTAGGTCACCACGATATTAGCCGAAAATGTCATTAAAAATGAATTTTCCAGCCTGATTCTATATCATCGCCATGACTATAGTACGCCAATAGTATATTTCTTCCTTATCTATGCAGGAAAGTTAGCTCACCGCG
>NW_017041343.1:0-221 GCF_001483705.2 Eufriesea mexicana | reverse complement strand
GTGTACGATTAATTATTTCAAATTTATGATTATTACAGGTGAAAAGAAAATTAAAATCTGTTGCAGAAATATTTACCATAGAATACCTCAATAATAACAAACAAAAAGATCTCGAATATCATCATTAATAGCGATTTATTTTACTTTATAATCACTGTTTTGAAATTTTTGTAACGTTCACTTAACAAAATTTTGTCCCTGAAGAGGTTAATTTGTTTGTT
>NW_017041342.1:0-221 GCF_001483705.2 Eufriesea mexicana | reverse complement strand
AGATATCACATATCATAGATATTGAAAAGGCCTATTCTCTGGCAAGTAGATGGCTGTACTTGCAATTTGGATTGAAGGCGTTAAGCGATCTATTCACCAAGCGATAACAGGTTATAGATTTCGCATAGACCAATTCTCTGTCAAGTAGATGGCTGTTATTGCCATTGGATTGAAGGCGTTAAGCGATCTATTCACCAAGCTATGGCAGCTTATGTGTTTTG
>NW_017041341.1:0-221 GCF_001483705.2 Eufriesea mexicana | reverse complement strand
AATCTTGCTGGAAAATGCAATTTTATTGACATTTTCGATTAATATCGTGGTTAGCCAGCTTCCATGCATAAGTAAGGAGGAAACATACTTTTGGCGTGCTATAGCCATTGCAATGCTGCAGACTCGGGCTGGAAAGTTCAATTTTATAGACATTTTCTACAAATATCGTGATGAGCTAGCTTCCTGGCATAAGCAAGGAGGAAAGATCCTTTTGGCGTGCT
>NW_017041340.1:0-221 GCF_001483705.2 Eufriesea mexicana | reverse complement strand
CCGGAGCCAAGCAGAACACATTAGTGGAGAGTAGAACGCCGAAATCCATAGAATTGCAATCTACACTAGAGAAGTCAATGCTACCCAGGACTAACCGAAACCAGCAGGACATAGATAAAAATAGCATAACTAAGCCTGACGTGACGAGACCGCTGTTTCTGCCCTCGCCAGAGCCAAGCAGGCCGTACTAGAGCACAGCAGAGCGTTCAAGTCCACCGAAT
>NW_017041339.1:0-221 GCF_001483705.2 Eufriesea mexicana | reverse complement strand
CGGGGTTCAGTGGATCTGTATTTTGACATACTAGAATTTCCATAGAATTCAAGTCACCATTGAGCAGATTACTCCAACGGCAACAGTGCTCTCTTTTTAGATGTCCTAAGGGCCGTATTTTCAATGGTATATATCACTAGCCGAAGTCGTACTATTCATACGTTATTCCAGAAAGCTTTCGAATCTACATCGTCAGTGAAAAGAGTTGTCCAACGTCTACA
>NW_017041338.1:0-221 GCF_001483705.2 Eufriesea mexicana | reverse complement strand
GCCCAATCTTGCAGGGCCTCTCCCCGAGCGTCTGTTCGCGGGTAACCCCACGCCACGGAGTGGACGTTGAAGTCCCCCAGGACCAGAACCGGATGAACCATGTGTCCACAAAGGAAACCTCCAAGCTCGTCCAGGAACCTCTCGCACGACGAAAGGCCGCGGCTGGTGGAGACATCGCACCCCGCCACGACTACGTCGCTCCAGGAGACCGCCACGTATCC
>NW_017041337.1:0-221 GCF_001483705.2 Eufriesea mexicana | reverse complement strand
AATCCTGCGATACTACAATGTTATATTAACAGTCTTAATATAAGTTAACTCAATCTGTTACCAACGTATAATTGGAGCAACCCTTCCGTCAAATTCACGGGCTCCGTAAATCTAGCGTTAAAGTATCAACGAGACCATTGATCATCCAACAGGGGGACGAAGTCAGCTACGTCCATGCAACGATGACGACATGCCTGTCGAAGGTTGCAGGGCATTACCGA
>NW_017041336.1:0-221 GCF_001483705.2 Eufriesea mexicana | reverse complement strand
CGTGCCATGTCAGGCTAAGTTTAGTTAGGTTTGGTTAGGTAATGTTAGCTTTGGTTAGGTCTGCATAGATGTGAATTTTGTGCTATACACTGCATTTCTATGGACTTCTGAGCCCTAGTGTCCTCTAGTATGTTCTGCGTGAGCCTGTGGGGCCCAGAAATAGTTTCCGGGGTACCTTAGGTTGATCTATGCTACGTTTGGTTTTGTTAAGTTTCTATATT
>NW_017041335.1:0-221 GCF_001483705.2 Eufriesea mexicana | reverse complement strand
ATTCTGGAATGACACATGTATAATGCGGTTATGGCGAGCGATGTATACAATTGGCTATACGGCATTTCGTACATCTTCCAACAGATCTCAGTTGCAGATAAATTAACCTGTTCACTGACGATGTATACCACACAGCAATCCTGAAACGATAAATTCAGGTCCATTATCCCTCGATACATTAACAAATGACAAAACGGTACTGAGTAAAGCTATCATCACTG
>NW_017041334.1:0-221 GCF_001483705.2 Eufriesea mexicana | reverse complement strand
ATTCTGGAATGACACATGTATAATGCGGTTATGGCGAGCGATGTATACAATTGGCTATACGGCGTTTCGAACATCTTCCAACAGATCTCAGTTGCAGTTAAATTAACCTGTTCACTGACGATGTATACCACACAGCAATCCTGAAACGATAAATTCATGTCCATTATCCCTCGATACATTAACAAATGACAAAACGGTACTGAGTAAAGCTATCATCACTG
>NW_017041333.1:0-221 GCF_001483705.2 Eufriesea mexicana | reverse complement strand
GACAGCTGTGTATAGCACCAATGCCAAAATTATCCGTTCCAAACCACACAAAACGCAACACAACCAAACGTAGCGTAACGCAGCCTAACGTGCTGTGGCTACTATTGCTGGCCGCCCAGCCTCGCGTAGAATATACTACAGCCCAGAAGAGCGCTGAAGTCCACCGCATTGCAGCGTACAGCAGAAAAGCCTCAGATGTCCTAACCCAACCAGCCTTAACC
>NW_017041332.1:0-221 GCF_001483705.2 Eufriesea mexicana | reverse complement strand
TGTATGTTCCAGGCAGATTCTATAGCATTCCAATGGCTATAGTAGGCCAATAGGATTCTTCCTTCTTGCGTACACAAGGGAGTTATCTCACCAAGATATTAGTAGGAAATCACAATAAAATTGAATTTTCCAGGCAGATTCTATAGCATTCCAATGGTTATGGCACGCCAATAGAATCCTTCCCCCTTATTTATGAAAGAAAGTTAGCTCACTACGATATT
>NW_017041331.1:0-221 GCF_001483705.2 Eufriesea mexicana | reverse complement strand
CGTAACCATACGTAATATAGCCGAACGTTGCTTAACTCAAACCAACGAGCCAAGACCACTATTGCTGGCCTCCCCAGAGTCAAGCAGAATGTACAACATCAAAGTAGAGCTCAGTAATCCACCGCAATTCAATGTATAGCACAAAAGTGAGAGATATCCCAACCCAACCTCTCTTAACCTAACCTGACCGAACGTAGCATAACTCAACATAACGTGACGAG
>NW_017041330.1:0-221 GCF_001483705.2 Eufriesea mexicana | reverse complement strand
TACATCCATGCATCCGTACATCCATGCATGCGTAAATCAATAAATCCATACATACATAACTCAGATTCATCCATACATTCAAACATCGATACATACATACATCCACACATTCACGCAACCACCCACGCATACATGCATCCATCCATACATCAATGCACCCACACACCCATACATCCATAATTCCATCCACCCATACACTCATCCATCTATACATACATCCA
>NW_017041329.1:0-221 GCF_001483705.2 Eufriesea mexicana | reverse complement strand
TCTAACGCCTTCAATCCAATGGCAAGTACTGCCATCTACTTGCCAGAGAATAAGTCTGTTCAATATCTATAAAATGCCACAGCTTGGCGATTAGACCGCCTAACGCCTTCAATCCAATGGAAGGTACAGCCATCTACGTGACAGAGATTAGTCCTATTCGAAATCTATAACCTGTTATAGCTCGGAGAATAGATCGAGTAACGCCTTCAATCCAATGGCAG
>NW_017041328.1:0-221 GCF_001483705.2 Eufriesea mexicana | reverse complement strand
TGAATTTTCCAGCCAGATTCTGCAGCACTGCAATGGCTATAGCACTCCAAAAGGATCTTTCCTGCTCACCTATGCAAAGAAGTTAGCTCAGCACGAAATTATTCGAAAATGTCATTAAAATTGAATTTTTCAGGATGAATCTATAGCTATGCAATGTCTATAGCATGTCAGTGGTTTCTCTCCTCCTTATTTATGCAAGAAAGTTAGCTCACAACGATAAT
>NW_017041327.1:0-221 GCF_001483705.2 Eufriesea mexicana | reverse complement strand
TCCTTGTTCGAGGATCTGAATTTGTTTTATTAGTTTTGTCGCTCCACTGATTTTCTGATTGACCGCCATTTTTTTTCCTTTTTGAGGGGTTTCTTGGTGCTTTATTTTACTATGTTTTCTCGATTTTTGTTTTCTCTGTTTGAGGATCTGATTTGTTTTATTTGTTTTTCGTCATTCCCATGATTTTCTGATTAACCATCATTTTTCTTTATTTTTTGGGG
>NW_017041326.1:0-221 GCF_001483705.2 Eufriesea mexicana | reverse complement strand
CACGGTTGGATAGGTTAGGAGAAGACAGCCTTGACTTTAGTGCCATGTTCTGCTAGTAGGTGGCTTTCTGCGCCCTTCAGCGCTCTTATATCTTCCGCTTGGCTATGGGAAGGCCACAATAGTGGTCTCGATACGTTATGTTTGGTTAAGTTACGTTAGGTTTGGCTGGATTTGGCTGTGTTTGGTCAGGATAGCTTTAACGTTCATGCTGTACGCTGCTT
>NW_017041325.1:0-221 GCF_001483705.2 Eufriesea mexicana | reverse complement strand
TTTCAGTGCTCCACTGTGCTCTTGTATATTCTGCTTGGCTCTCTGGAGGGCAACTGTAGTGGTGGACGCACGTTAGGTTGAGATAGGTTACGTTCGTCTAGGTTATGTTACGCTGTGTTTGGTTAGGATAGCTCTGTCTTTTGTGCTTGACACTGCATTTCTATAGATTTCGGCCGTATTTTGTGCGCTATTACACTCTGCATGTCTATGTGGACGCCTGG
>NW_017041324.1:0-221 GCF_001483705.2 Eufriesea mexicana | reverse complement strand
AAGTTATCCTGACCAAACATTGCCTAACCCAAGCTAACCAAACGTAACCTAACTCAACCTAACGTGCCGCGACAAAAATTGCTAGTCATCGCGGAGTCAAGGGGAGTAGGTGAGTGGAGAGTAGAACGCAGACATCCATATAAACGCATGGTGTACAAAAAAAGCTAAAGCTACCCAAGCCAATCCCAAACCAACAGAAGGTAACCAAACATAACTTGGCT
>NW_017041323.1:0-221 GCF_001483705.2 Eufriesea mexicana | reverse complement strand
TTCAAGATCTATAATCTGTTATAGCTTGGAGAATAGATGGCCTAACGTCTTCAACCAATGGCATGTAGAGCCATCTACTTGCCAGAGAATTGGTCTATTCAAAATCTATTACTTGTTATAGATTGGTGAATAGATTGCCTAACGCCTAAAATCCAATCGCAAGTACAGCCATCTACTTGCCAGAGAATAGGTCTATTCAAAATCTATATCCCGTTATAGCT
>NW_017041322.1:0-221 GCF_001483705.2 Eufriesea mexicana | reverse complement strand
GCAACGGCAATAGCACGCCAATAGTATTCTTCCACCTTACATATGCAAGGAGGTCATCTCACCTCGATATTGCCCGAAAATGTCAATAAAATTAAATTTTCCAGCCAGATTATATAGCATTGCAAGGCCAATAACACGCCAATAGTATTCTTCCTCCCTGTTAATGCAAGAAAGTTAGCTCACCACACTATTAGTCGAAAATATCAATCAAACTGAATCTT
>NW_017041321.1:0-221 GCF_001483705.2 Eufriesea mexicana | reverse complement strand
CCGAATTTGTCCAAACCTAACGTACACAAACGTAACATAACACAACCAGGCGTGAAACCACAACTATTCCTGGCGTCCTCAGAGCCAAGCAGATGGTAGTAGAGCAACGTAGACCGCAGAAATCCATCAAGTAGCTGTGCATAGCACAAAAGTCAAAGCTATCCTGTGCTACCCAAACCAAACGTAACAAAACCTAGTGTGACATACCTGAACATAACGTG
>NW_017041320.1:0-221 GCF_001483705.2 Eufriesea mexicana | reverse complement strand
GTAGTGTATTCAGCTTGGCTATGGGGATGCCAGCAGTATTGTTCTCCGCGTGTTAGGTCGAGTTAGGCTACGTTTGGTTGCGTTACGTTCGTTTGGGTTAGGTTTGGATAGATTTGACTTTCGCGTTGTACGCTGCCGTCCGATTGATTTCTTCGCAATACTGTGCTGTAGTATGTTCTGCTTGGTTCTGGGCAAGCCAGTAATAGGGTCTCGGCGCGATA
>NW_017041319.1:0-221 GCF_001483705.2 Eufriesea mexicana | reverse complement strand
TTAAGTTTGGTCAGGATGGCTTTGACTTTTGTGCTAAACATTGCTATTCGGTGGATTTCTGCGCTCTAGCCTGATCTAATATGCTCTGCCTGGCTCTGAGGAGGTCAGCAATTGTGGGTTCAGAACGCTAGGATAAGTAACATTACGCTTTGGTTGTGTTAGTTAAGCATTGCTTTGACTTTCGTGGTGTACACTGCGATTGTTTGGATTCATGCGCTCTA
>NW_017041318.1:0-221 GCF_001483705.2 Eufriesea mexicana | reverse complement strand
GCTGATTTCTTGGGACTGCAACCAATCCTCTATTTTTCCATAGATGCAATATATCTTTTTACATGTATTCCTCGGGAACGTATCTATCGTGCGAAAACAGAATTAAATGTATTTAAGTCTTGGATTATTTTCCTAAAATCGGTCGTAAATTTTCTTCCTAAATTTTTGATAAATAATAAAAGAACGTTATTTTCAAGCATCAATTATCCATTGGAATCAAT
>NW_017041317.1:0-221 GCF_001483705.2 Eufriesea mexicana | reverse complement strand
GTTTGGTCATGTTTCGTTTCTTTAGGTTAGGTCCGGAATGTTGGGTTACGTTTTCCCTGAATTCTGTGCTATACACTGCTATTTGGTAGATTTTTTATCTCTATATTGCTCTACCATACTCTGCTGGAGTCTGGGGGGAGGGGGCGTGCAATAGTGGCCGTGGCACGTCATATTGGTTTATGCTGTGTTTGGTTCGGTTCAATTATGTGAGGTTAGGTTAT
>NW_017041316.1:0-221 GCF_001483705.2 Eufriesea mexicana | reverse complement strand
GCTTTCTTTCTTGCCTAAATTAGCTGGGTAGATTCTATTGGCGTGCTATAGACATTGCAATTCCGAGGAATCTGGCTGGAAAATTCAATTTTATTGACATTTTCGAATAATATCTTGGTGAGTTAACTTTCTTGCATAAATAAGGTGGAAAGATTCTTTTGGCGCTCTATAGGCTTTGCAATGCTAAAGAATCTTGCTGGAAAGTTCGTTATCATTGACAT
>NW_017041315.1:0-221 GCF_001483705.2 Eufriesea mexicana | reverse complement strand
ACCAAGAATAATAATAATCTAAAATTCCAAGTACCAGAATTTTCAACTAAAAATATCATAAATTTACATTATGGAATTATTAATGAAAATTTTTGATATAATAGAATATCATATACTAATATTATGCTAAATATTAAATTTGGAATGGTAGATATTAATATTACTCGAATATCACTGTAACAAAATACTATTAAATATTATTTAAATACTAAATAAATTTA
>NW_017041314.1:0-221 GCF_001483705.2 Eufriesea mexicana | reverse complement strand
CAGGTTTCATTTGTAATATTGAAGAAACGCTTAAAAATCGATGAGAATTGCACCGAACATTATCACATTATGTGTAATATTATTACATTATTTAAATACTGAAATTATCACTGGTATTAGAACGATTTTATGTCATTGTCTGAAATTGTCTTTATATCAATCACTTTATGTAATAGGACATTCTTTTTCTACTTATTGAAATTGAATCTCCGTTTATTGAA
>NW_017041313.1:0-221 GCF_001483705.2 Eufriesea mexicana | reverse complement strand
TGAGTTAGGCTACGATTGGTTACGTTACGTTTGGTTAGGTTAGGACAGGATAGCTTTGGCTCCAGTGCTATACGCTGCTATTCGGTGGATTTCTGCGCTCTACTGTGATCTAATATGCTTGGCTTAGCTCTGAGGTGGCCAGAAGTACTGGTCGTGACATAATGTTTGGTATGGTCGGGTTATGTCCTGTTAGCTCAGGGTATCCTTGACTTTTGTGCTCA
>NW_017041312.1:0-221 GCF_001483705.2 Eufriesea mexicana | reverse complement strand
ATATAATACATTTTATATGATACATGTAAGAATTTCATGTTTGAGTGTTTAGCAATTATTCTATGAATTTGATATACATATGTGTATACATAGGTATAGATAAAATAAGAATTAGAAAGTATATAAAAGTCGTAATACAGAAAAATTTGTGAAGGAATGAGTAACGTTGTTTCCTAGTATAATTGAAGTGCAATTAAATAATAAAATATAACAAAAATTGT
>NW_017041311.1:0-221 GCF_001483705.2 Eufriesea mexicana | reverse complement strand
TATTTATGCAAGAAAGTAAGCTCACCGCGATATTAGTCAAAAATGTCAATAAAACTAAATTTATCAGACAGATTCTTCTGCATTGCGGTGGATATAGCTTGCCAATACATTCTTTCCTGCTTGTTTATGCAAGAAAGTTAGCTCACCACGATATTAGGCGAAAATGTCATTAAAATTGAACTTTCCAGACAGATCCTTCAGCATTGCTGTGCCTATAGCAC
>NW_017041310.1:0-221 GCF_001483705.2 Eufriesea mexicana | reverse complement strand
TCGATAAATAAGTAGGTAAGATTCTATTAGCGTGATATAGCCATTGCACTGCTATGGAATCTGAGTGGAAAATTGAATTTTATTGGCATTTTCGGCTAATATCGAGGTGAGCATTCTTTCTTGCACAAAGAAGTAGGAGGGTTTCTATTGGCGTGCTGTAGCCATTGCTATGCTTTAGAATCTGGCTCGAAAACTCAATTTCATTGATATTTTCGACTAAT
>NW_017041309.1:0-221 GCF_001483705.2 Eufriesea mexicana | reverse complement strand
AGAATCTGTCAGGAAAATTCAATTTTATTGACATTTTCGACTAATATCGTTGTGAGGTAACTTCCTTGCATAAATATGGAGGAAAGATTCTATTGGCGTGCTAGAGCCATTGGAATGCTATAGAATCCGGCTGGAAAATTCAATTTCATTGACATTTCCGACAAATATCGCGGTGAGCTTACTTTCTTGGATAAATAAGGAGGAAGGATTCTATTGACGTG
>NW_017041308.1:0-221 GCF_001483705.2 Eufriesea mexicana | reverse complement strand
GCAATGGCTATAGCACGCCAACAGATTCTTTCCTCCTTATTTATGCAAGAAGGAAACCACACTTCGATATTAGTCGAAAATGTTAATAAAATTGTATTTTCCAGGCAGATTCTATAGAATTGCAATGGCTATTGCACGCCAATAGAATTCTTCCTCCATATTTATGCAAGAAAGTTAGCTCACCACGATATTAGGCGAAAATGTCAATGAAATTGAATTTC
>NW_017041307.1:0-221 GCF_001483705.2 Eufriesea mexicana | reverse complement strand
ATGGCTATAGCACGCCAATAGAACCTCTCCTCCTTATTTATGCAACAAAATTAGCTCACCACGGTGTCAGTCAAAAATGACAATAAAATTGAATTTTCCAGCCAGATTCAATCGCATTGCAATGACTATAGCATGACAATGGCATCTCTCCTCCTTATTTATGCAACAAAACTAGCTCACAACGATATTAGCCGAAAATGATAATAAAATTGAATTTTCCA
>NW_017041306.1:0-221 GCF_001483705.2 Eufriesea mexicana | reverse complement strand
TAAAATAAAATATAAAAAATATCGAAATTATTTTTTGGCTAATCCAGTGACACCTTCACACGTCATCAGACCAAACTAGTCATCAATTAGACAAAATTTTCTTTGGTTAAGGAAATAACTATTATTCTACATTAAAATGTAAAATAAAATATCAAAAATAAATAAAATGTAAAAAATATCAAAATTACTTTTTGGCTGATGCATTGATATCTTCACACGCC
>NW_017041305.1:0-221 GCF_001483705.2 Eufriesea mexicana | reverse complement strand
CTAGGAGGTCCGCCGTTTTCGATTCGAAAATCGACATGGGCCTAATCTTGGAGGAATTGATCAAGGATTCTCAAAATGATGTGCTCTGTCAATTTTTCTTCCTCCTTCATCTGGACGTTATCCGCTAGTATCACTTTCTCATGGAAGTGCAGGGGGGTGGGGGTCCTCCCCCACGGTTATTGTGCTGACGTCGGCTGGTCACTGGTATCCTCGTGTGGCGG
>NW_017041304.1:0-221 GCF_001483705.2 Eufriesea mexicana | reverse complement strand
GACAGAATCCAGAGCATTGCAATGGCTATAGCACGCCAATAGAATCTTTCCTCCTTATTTGTGAAAAGATAGTTATCTCTCCACGATATTAGTCAAAAATGTCAACAAAATTGAGTTTTCCGGCCAGTTTCTACTGCATTGCAATGGCTATAGCACACCAGAAGGACCTTTCCTCCTTACGTAGGGAAGGAAGTTAGCTGACCACGATATTAGTAGAAAAT
>NW_017041303.1:0-221 GCF_001483705.2 Eufriesea mexicana | reverse complement strand
GCTCTACAGGGCTATAGTATTTTCTGCTTGGCTCTGGGGATGCCAGAAGCAGTGGCTGCGGAACGTTGTGTTGAGATATGCTACGTTTGGTTAGGATAGGTTAGGTTAGGTGAGGTTAGGATATCTTCCAGTCTTGTGCCATACACTGCTATTTGGTTGATTTCTTCGCTCTACGTCACTCTACTATACTCCGCTCGGCTCAGTGGCGGTGGGCAATAGTG
>NW_017041302.1:0-221 GCF_001483705.2 Eufriesea mexicana | reverse complement strand
GTCGTGCGCGTAACACGTCAGGCTCAGGCCGGGGGGAGGGGAGTGCGCAACACGGCGTCGTACGCGAGGTACCAGAGGATCCGCCCGAGCACCGATCCCTGTGGAACCCCGCAGTTCGCCGCCCGCACGACGGTCGGCTATCGTCCGGGACACTCGATCGAGCGCTCCGCCAATTTGTCGCCGATCACCGCCATCATGTATTGGGGAACTTTGTGACATAA
>NW_017041301.1:0-221 GCF_001483705.2 Eufriesea mexicana | reverse complement strand
GGGCGTATGTATGGGTGCATGTATGGGTGGATGTGTGGATTTATGTACGGATGTACGTATGGACATATCTATGGATGTATGGATGGGTGTGTGTATGGATGTATGTATGGATGTATACATGGATGGGTGTATGAATGGATGTATGTATGGATGGTTGGCTGTATGGATGGGTGGAATTGTGTATGGATTGAGGTACGGATGGACGAATGTACGGATGTACG
>NW_017041300.1:0-221 GCF_001483705.2 Eufriesea mexicana | reverse complement strand
TACAACGATATTTGTAATTTTTCAAAGTAATTTCGGTCTGTTTTACGTGCTTTATCATACGCACTTAATAAGAAATCAGTTAATAAAGATTATGCGAGAATTAATTAATTTTCATTTCGAAGAGACGCAGGTTTATCTGATGTATCATAAATGCAAATCACCAAAATGGCTTCATCCTCCCTGACGTGGACCATGTACAATACAGACGATCGTATAAGTGA
>NW_017041299.1:0-221 GCF_001483705.2 Eufriesea mexicana | reverse complement strand
CAAACATAGCATAACTCAAACTAACATGCCGCGACAGCCATTGCTGGCCTGCCCAGAGCCAAGGAGAATACGCTAGCAGTAAGTAGGACGCAGAAATCCATAGAAGCGCGTCGTATATCAGAAAAGTCTTTGCTACACAAGCCTAACACAAACAAGCAGAACATTGCCAAACGTAGCCTAAATCCGCCTAACATGACGATACCCATATTGCTGCACTCCAC
>NW_017041298.1:0-221 GCF_001483705.2 Eufriesea mexicana | reverse complement strand
GATCCCTGTTTAACTCCATCTCCGACTTGTCTTTTCCACGGGAAAACGCGAAATTTTGACAGAAAAGTCTTTCAATGTCCGCCATGGCCTGTTGTGCTCCGTCTCGTGCTCGAAACCGGTGGAGAAATTTTCGAAAATGATGCCCGACTATGACGGCTCGGCGAGGGTTTCGACGAATGGAGTGGCGGAATTCGCGAGGGACACCCGGTACGTGAGACTCG
>NW_017041297.1:0-221 GCF_001483705.2 Eufriesea mexicana | reverse complement strand
ATTTTTGCGGTCTACTCTCCACTAAAGTACTCTGCTTGGCTCTGGGGAGGCCTGCAATAGTGGCCGCGGCACGTTAGGTTGCGATACGTTACGTTTGGTTATGCTACGACTGGTTACGTTACGAGAGGATAGTTTTGACTCTATTGCCATAGCCTACAATCAGGTGGATTTCTGCGACATTCAGCGATCTAATGCATTCTGGTTGGCTGCGGGAAGGCCAG
>NW_017041296.1:0-221 GCF_001483705.2 Eufriesea mexicana | reverse complement strand
ACGTATGAATGTATGGATATATGGTTGGACGTATATACGGATGGATGGATGTATGGATATATTGATGTATGAATGTAAGGATGTATGGATGTACGGAAGGATGTATGCACGAATGTATGGATGTAGGGATGTATATATGTATGGGTATATGGATGTACGGACGTATTGATGTATGGGTGTGTGGATGGATGGATGTATTGATAGATGTATGTGTGGATGGC
>NW_017041295.1:0-221 GCF_001483705.2 Eufriesea mexicana | reverse complement strand
AATATGGTGAAAGCTGACGTCGAGTTGTACTTCACTGGGAGGTGCAAAGCGTTAAGGGGGTTAGGTTAGGTTATCGTAGCTAAAAGGTCTACCTAACCTCTAAATATCAGGAATTATTTTTCTTATTTTCCGATTTCCTGTTTGGTGAACGAAAAATGAAAATACGTCGAGTATAATATTAGAGTTCGCGTGGTGAAACTGATATAGAGTAACAGTCGATA
>NW_017041294.1:0-221 GCF_001483705.2 Eufriesea mexicana | reverse complement strand
ACTTCCGGAAGTGGCGAAACGCCTTTCTCGACGTGAGGATACGACTTTCGACTGGCCACCTGAGTCTGTGGCCGTCGAGTCCTTCTTTCAGTCCGCGCCGGCTTTCGCCATAGAGTGGGCACTCCTCTAAGATGTGCCTCGGCGTTTCCTCTTCTCCGCAGTCGCACAGCTCCGTATCGCTGCAGCCGAAGTACTTCAGTTTGCTGTTGAAGTCTCCGTGG
>NW_017041293.1:0-221 GCF_001483705.2 Eufriesea mexicana | reverse complement strand
GCTGTACTTGCCATTGAATTGCAGGCGATAGGCGATCTAATCACCCAGCCATGGCAGCTTATACGTTTTGAATAGACTTATTTTCTGGCTAGTAGATGTCTGTAATTGCCAAGGAATTGAAGGCGTTAGGCGATCTATTCACCAAGCTATAACGGATGATAGATTTTGTATAGACCTATTCTCTGGCAAGTAGATGACTGTACTTGCCATTGGATTGAAGG
>NW_017041292.1:0-221 GCF_001483705.2 Eufriesea mexicana | reverse complement strand
GCGCAGGAATTCAGAGAATCGCAGTGTATAGCAGAAAACTCGAAGCTATCCGAACCTAACCAATGCAAAGGTAACATAACCAAACGTATCATACCGCAAACTATCGTGCCGAGACCACTATTTCTGGCCACCACAGAGCCAAGCAGATAATATTAGAGCGCAGTAGAGCGCAGAAATCGGATGATAGCAATTTGTAGCACAAAAGTCTAAAATATCCTATC
>NW_017041291.1:0-221 GCF_001483705.2 Eufriesea mexicana | reverse complement strand
CACAGTTATTTGGTGGCTTTCTGCGCTCTACTGCGATCTAGTATGTTCCGTTTGGCTCTGGGAGGGACAGCAATAGTGGTCTCGGTACGTTAGGTTAAGTTAGGTTTCGTTTGGTTATGTTTCGTTTGACTAGTTTAGGATAGGGCAACTTTGACTTCCTCGGTATACGCTGCTATTCGGTGGATTTCTGCTCTTTTAACTGCACTACTATACTCTGCACG
>NW_017041290.1:0-221 GCF_001483705.2 Eufriesea mexicana | reverse complement strand
ACTACTATTCCTTTGCGTTCTAACTCCTTAACAATATTAACTTTAGGTTTACGGACGCTATCTATATACCTGTTTCTAAGGACACCTGTAAAATTGACAGGTAAAGGAAACCACGTGCCTTTTTTCTTTTAACGATTAGTTTAATTTAAAAACAATTGTATATTATATTAACATTCTTAATATAAGTTAACTAAATCTGTTACCATCGTATAATTGGAGCA
>NW_017041289.1:0-221 GCF_001483705.2 Eufriesea mexicana | reverse complement strand
GAGGACAGCAATAGTAGTCTCGTCACGACAGTTTGTGTTAAGTTACGTTCGGTTACTTCACGTTTGGTTAGATTAGGAGAGGGTAGACCTGACTATTGAGCTGTACACTGCTATTCCGTGAATTCCTGCAGTCTACTGTGCTCTGATGTGCTCTGCTCAGCACTGGGGTGACCAGCAGTTGTGGCCTCTGCATGGTAGGTTGAGTTAGGTTACGTTCGGTT
>NW_017041288.1:0-221 GCF_001483705.2 Eufriesea mexicana | reverse complement strand
TTGAATCTGCCAAGCACATCCTATATCATTGCATTGGCTATAGCAGGCCAGTAGAATCTTTCCACCTTATTTGTGCAAGAAGGACAGCTCAATACAATATTAGTGGAAGATATCAATAAAATTGTATTCTCCAGCCAGATTCTGTAGCATGCCGAAGCCTATAGCAAGCCAATAGAATCATTCATCCTTATTTATGGAAGGAAGTTAGCTCTCCACGGTAT
>NW_017041287.1:0-221 GCF_001483705.2 Eufriesea mexicana | reverse complement strand
GTGCTATAGGCATTGCAAAGCTATAGAATCTTCCTGGAAAATTCAATTTTATTGAAATTTTCGTTTGATATCGTCGTGAGATATCTTTATTGCGTAAATATGGAGGAAGGATTCTATTGGCGTGTTATACCCGTCGCAATGCTGTAGAAACTGGATGGAAAGTTCAATTTTTTTGACATTTTCGACTAATATCGTGGTAAGCTATATTTCTTGCATAAATA
>NW_017041286.1:0-221 GCF_001483705.2 Eufriesea mexicana | reverse complement strand
TGGCTCTGGGGTGGCCAGCAATATTAGTCTCGTCACGTCATACATAGTTACACTACGTTTATACAGGTTAGGTAAGGTCAGCTAAGGTCAGATTGTGTTTGACTTTTGCGCTATACACTGCAATTACGTGAATTTCGTCCCTGATGTGCTCTGGTATATACTGCTGGGACCTGGCGGGGAGGGCAGCAGTAGAGGCCTCGGCACGTTAGGCTGAGCTATGC
>NW_017041285.1:0-221 GCF_001483705.2 Eufriesea mexicana | reverse complement strand
CTTCTGTGTCCTACTGTGCTCTATGATATTCAGCCTGTCTTTGGGGAAGCCAGTAATAGTGGTTGCGGCACGCTAGATGCAGTTAATCCACGTTTGCCTTGGTTAGGTTATGACTGCTTAGGTTGGGATGCCTTTGGCTTTTGTGCTATACATTACTTTTTGGTGACTTTCTGCGTTCTGTTGTGCGCCAGTATACTCTGCTCGACACTGGGAATGCCAAC
>NW_017041284.1:0-221 GCF_001483705.2 Eufriesea mexicana | reverse complement strand
TATAGTTAGGTACCCATTAAAGATCGGTAGTTCTAGTGTTAAATGAAAAGCAGCGATTCATACATGACACTGCCATATCAAAAACAAACATTGTATATTCTGTCTGCATATTGTTAACACTGTTATGATACGTTGTGAAGGCAGAAAAAGTGCGAAACCAAACACATGAAAACGATAATTTAATTCAAATTGTGAGCGAGTATGGCATTATAATACGTTGT
>NW_017041283.1:0-221 GCF_001483705.2 Eufriesea mexicana | reverse complement strand
GACATGACCTGACCTGACCTGTGCTGACCTGACCATATATGATCTGGCCTGACCTGGACTGACATGATCTGACCTGAACTGACAGCACCTGACCTGACCTGGCCTGACCTGACCTGACCTGTCCTGACCTGACCTGACCTGACCAGACCCTTCCTTGGCTGACCTGACCTAACCTGACCTGACCTGACCTGACCTGACCTGACCGGACTGATCTGACCTGA
>NW_017041282.1:0-221 GCF_001483705.2 Eufriesea mexicana | reverse complement strand
CTGGAATATTCAATTTCATTGACATTTTCGAGTAATATCGTGGTGGGCTAACTTTCTTGCTTAAATAAGGAGGAAGGATTCTATTGGCGTGCTATGGCCATAGGAATGCTATCGAATCTGCCTGGCAAATTCAATTTTATTGACAATTTCCACTAATTTCGTGGTGAGCTAACTACCTTGTACACGAAAGGGGGAAGAATTCCATTGGCCTACTATAGCCA
>NW_017041281.1:0-221 GCF_001483705.2 Eufriesea mexicana | reverse complement strand
AGAGTTAAAACGATAACGTTTCTAATAGTCAATAATAAATTTTGTGAAATTAAACGCTACGTTTTTGGTAATCGCGAAGACAAAAGATCCGAAGCAAGACACGAAGACATGTCTGGTTCGATGATTCCACCTAATTTTCAACCTCGAAAGCATAGGTCTATATTTCGTCTTATTTACGTAAAGCAGCTGGAAATACCTTCAACAAATGTTATAAATGTATT
>NW_017041280.1:0-221 GCF_001483705.2 Eufriesea mexicana | reverse complement strand
AAATATATAACCTCCTACAGATTGTTGAATAGATCGCCTAACGCCTTCAATCCGATGGCAAAGGCAGCCATCTACGTGCCAGAAAATTGGTCTATACAAAATCTATAAGATGTCACAGCTTGGCGATGAGGTCGCCTAACGCCTTCAATCTTATGGCGAGTACAGCCATCTAGTTGCCGGAGAGTAGGTCTATTCGAAATCTATAGCCTGTTATAGTATGG
>NW_017041279.1:0-221 GCF_001483705.2 Eufriesea mexicana | reverse complement strand
ATCTTGCTGGAAAATTCAATTTTTATGACATCTTCGACTAATATCGTGGTGAGATAACATTCTTGCATAAATAAGGGGGAAGGATTCTATTGGCGTGCTATAGGCAATGCAATGCTATAGAAGCTGGTTGGAAAATTCAAATTTATTGACGTTTTCGTCTAATACCGTGGTGAGCTATCTTCCTTGCACACGTAAGAAGGAAAAATTCTATTGGAGTGCTA
>NW_017041278.1:0-221 GCF_001483705.2 Eufriesea mexicana | reverse complement strand
TTTTTTAATCTGTAATAGCTTGGTGAATAGATCGCCAACCGCCTTCAATCCAATGGCAAGTACCGTCATCTTCTTGCCAAGGAACAGAGCTATTCAAAGTCTGCAATCCGTTATAGCTTGGTGAAAAGTTCGCCCGACGCCTTCAATCCAATGGAAATTAAATCCATCTACATGCCAGAGAATAGGTCTATACAAAATCTATAACCTGTTGTAGCATGGTG
>NW_017041277.1:0-221 GCF_001483705.2 Eufriesea mexicana | reverse complement strand
GCTATAGAATCTGGCTGGAAGGTTCTATTTTATTGACATATTCGACTGATGTCGTTCTGAGCTGGCTTCCTTGCATAAGTATGGAGGAAAGATCGTTTTGGCGTACTATAGCCATTGCAATGCTGTGGAATCTGGCCGGAAAGCTAAATTTTATTGATATTTTCGACTAAAATCGTGGTGAGTTAACTTTCTAGCATAAATAAGGAGCAATGATCCTATTG
>NW_017041276.1:0-221 GCF_001483705.2 Eufriesea mexicana | reverse complement strand
TCGACAAGCGAGAGACAAATTGCAAATATATAGTTTATATTAAAACACGCAAATATTATTTGTCTGTTGTATTATATCACGTCAGTAAGACTATTATGTTACAAAAATGGCGCTTCTTACTGTTGTGGCTCCAGGACCGCACCTCCCACGTCGTCGCGGAGGCTGCTTTGTGTCCTTATCGCCGGTGTCATTTGACTCGTGCGAACTCGATGTCGCCGGTC
>NW_017041275.1:0-221 GCF_001483705.2 Eufriesea mexicana | reverse complement strand
TTAATTTTATTGACATTTTCGACTACTATCGTGGTGAGCTATGTTTCTTGCATAAATAAGGAACAAATGTTCTATTGGCGTGCTATAGCCATTGCAATGCTATAGAATCTGGCTGGAAAATTCCGTTTTATTGACATTTTCGACTAATATCGTGATGCGCTATCTTTCTTGCATAAATAAGGAAGAAATATTCTATTGGCGCGATATATCCACTGCAATGC
>NW_017041274.1:0-221 GCF_001483705.2 Eufriesea mexicana | reverse complement strand
TTGATCATACCAATGATCGATATTATTGTAGTAATGCTAAGAATAAACTCTGTCTTATCATCCTAATGATGTGGGAGTAATCCCTTCTTCTCCGTTTCGCTTTTGTCACAGTGTGTCTTTTGTCTTCAGTTTTTCTGGAGATGATTGTGATCTGCATAGTCCTAGTAAATCACTTCAGTTCTGCCTGTGCCATCGTTGAATAAATATATATTCTTCCACCA
>NW_017041273.1:0-221 GCF_001483705.2 Eufriesea mexicana | reverse complement strand
ACTCTTGGTGATCTCGATTGGTAGGCTCAAACTGTTCTCTTTGGCGTTTCGATGAGAACTATCTGCCTTAAAGATTTGTTTGGGGACGACAGATTGTAAGGCCATCTCGCGATCTCGTAATGTTACAGTTGCTGAAATTAATATTGAGCAACTGTTTCAGTTAGCACGAGCAAAAGAAGGTTTTGGCTGGAGTGGAATGATAGACTCTTGTACAACGAGAG
>NW_017041272.1:0-221 GCF_001483705.2 Eufriesea mexicana | reverse complement strand
GTCAGATTCTATAGCACTGCAATGGCAATAGCACGCCACTAGAATCTTTTCTCCTTATTTATGTAATAAAATTAGTTCACCACGATATTAGTCGAATATGTCAATAAAATTGAATTTTCCAGTCCGTTTCCATAGCATTGCAATGGCTATAGCACACCAATAGAATCTTGTCTCCTTATTTATGTAATAAAATTAGCTGACCACGATATTAGTCGAAAATG
>NW_017041271.1:0-221 GCF_001483705.2 Eufriesea mexicana | reverse complement strand
CTGCAAGATTCTTTAGCATTACAATGTCTACAGCACGCCAAAAGAATTATTCCTCCTTATTTACGCAAGAAGGGCGGCTCACCACGATATTAGTCGATAATGTCAATAAAATTCAATTTCGCTTCCAGATTCTATAGCTTTGCAATGACTAGGGCACACCAACAGAATGTTTCAGCATTATTTATGCAAGAAAGATAGCTCACCACAATACTAGTCGAAAA
>NW_017041270.1:0-221 GCF_001483705.2 Eufriesea mexicana | reverse complement strand
TTGCAATGGATATAGGACGCCAATTGAATCCTTCCTCCTTATTTATGAAAGAAACATAGCTCACCAGGATATTAGGCGAAAATGACAATAAATTTGAATTTTTCGACCACATTCTAAATCAATGCAAAGGCTATAGCACGCCAATAGAATCGTTCCTGCTTAGTTATGCAAGGAAGTTATCTCACCACGATATTAGTCGAAAATGTCAATAAAATTGAACT
>NW_017041269.1:0-221 GCF_001483705.2 Eufriesea mexicana | reverse complement strand
ATGGCTGTACTTGCCATTGGTTGAAGACGTTAGGCGATCTATTAACCAAGATATAACAGATTACAGAGTTTGAATAGACTTATTCCCTGGAAAGTATCTGGCTGCACTTGCCATTGGATTGCAGGCGATATGCGATCTAACCACCAATCTATTGCAGATTATACGTTTTGAATAGACTTGTTCTCTGGCAAGTAGATGGCTGTACTTGCCATTGGATCGAA
>NW_017041268.1:0-221 GCF_001483705.2 Eufriesea mexicana | reverse complement strand
TCTGTTCACCAAGCTATAACAGGTTATAGATTTTGAATGGACCGATTCTCAGGCTAGTAGATGTCTGTACTTGCCATTGGATTGAAGGAGTTAGACGTTCTGTTCAGCAAGCTATAGCAGGTTATAGTTTTTCAATAGACCTATTCTCTGGCAAGTAAATGGCTGTACTTGCCATTGGATTGTAGGCGTTAGACGTTCTGTTCAGCAAGATAGAACGGATT
>NW_017041267.1:0-221 GCF_001483705.2 Eufriesea mexicana | reverse complement strand
TTTGCTCTGGAATATTCTGCATGTCTCCGGGGAGGTCGGCAATGGTGGTGTATGCACGTTAGGCTGAATTATGTTGGTTCGGATATGTTACGTTTGGTTTGGTCAGCATAGCATATCCTTAGATTTTCTGCTATACACTGCCATTCGACGGCTTCCTGCGTTCTTCATTGCTATATTATACTCTGCTCGATTCTTGTGAGGCTAGCAATAGCGGTCGTGGC
>NW_017041266.1:0-221 GCF_001483705.2 Eufriesea mexicana | reverse complement strand
GCGGCGGTGAGGTTTGGATATCTTTGTTTTTTCTGCTATACACTGCGGTTTTATGGTCATTTGCGCCCTACTCTCATTTAGTTTGTTCTGCATAGCCCCGGGTAGGCCAGGAATAGTGGTCGCGGCACGTTAGGTTTAGTTAGAGTACGTTTGAGTTTGTTAGGTTTTGATTGGTTTGGACGCGATAGGTTCGACCTTTGTGCTATACACTGCAATCCGGT
>NW_017041265.1:0-221 GCF_001483705.2 Eufriesea mexicana | reverse complement strand
CCTCGCGAGAGCTAAGCAGTATATAGCAGAGCAATGTAGGACGCTGGTATCTTTCGAATAGCATTGTATAGGAAGAAAGTATGGGACATCCTAACCTAATCTAACCAAACATAGTCTAATCAAACGTAATCAATACCAACCTACCGCACCTAGCCCCAGATTGCTGGCCTCCCCAACGCCAAGCAGTGCATATTAGAGATGAGTAGAGCGCAGGGGTCCAT
>NW_017041264.1:0-221 GCF_001483705.2 Eufriesea mexicana | reverse complement strand
AATCGTCCTCGAGTAAGGATATCGGGCCAGATATGAGTATCACGAGTGAGAGACGTGGTTCATAGATATTACCCATAGTAAATGACGCAGATGATCGACTCTGTTGTTGATTATTGCACATACCATAGGAAATCGACATGGTGGGATAATGATTAAAGGATTGAATCGTCCTCGAGTAAGGATATCGGGCCAGATATGAGTATCACGAGTGAGAGACGTGG
>NW_017041263.1:0-221 GCF_001483705.2 Eufriesea mexicana | reverse complement strand
ATTCACCAAGCTATAACAGACTATAGACTGTCAATAGACCTATTCTCTGGCAAGAAGATGGCTATACTTGCCATTGTATTGAAGGCGTTGGGCGACCTATTCATCAAGCTTTGACAGATTATATATTTTGTATAAACAAATTCTCTGGCAAGTAGATGGCTGTACTTGCCATCGGTTTGACGGCGCTAGGCCATCTATTCACCAAGCTATAGCAGGTTATA
>NW_017041262.1:0-221 GCF_001483705.2 Eufriesea mexicana | reverse complement strand
GTGGTGAGCTAGCTTCCTTGCATTGGTAAGCAGGAAAGATCCGTTCGGAGTGCTATAGCCATTACAAAGCTGCAGAATCTGGCTGGAAAATTCAATTTTATTGACATTTTCGTCCATTATCGCGGTGAGCTGACTTTCTTGCATAAACATGGAGGAAGGATTATATTGGCAAACTGTAACCATTGCAATGCTATAGAATCTTCCTGGAAAATTCAATTTCA
>NW_017041261.1:0-221 GCF_001483705.2 Eufriesea mexicana | reverse complement strand
CGAGGTTTATCCTGCCCTGCGAGGGTAAAGGGAATCGAGTGGGATCGAAGCCTTGCTCGATTGCGCGAAATTTCACGCAGGGCCCAGTCTATAGTGACATAGTCTAGGTGACTGCTGGCGTAATCGGGAGGAGGCGAAACTAGGCGGATCGAGCAAGGCACCGACGAAAGGTTGTTTAAATCTACGCCCATAAGCAGGCAAGATAATAATGAAAAGTTGAG
>NW_017041260.1:0-221 GCF_001483705.2 Eufriesea mexicana | reverse complement strand
ACGTTTGGGTACTCTATGTGAGGTTAAGTTCGGTTAGGATAGCTTTGACTTTCGTGCCATACACTGCTATTATGCGTGTTTTTGTTATCTACTGCGCTCTACAATACTCTGCTTGGAAGGGTGGATGCAGGAAGCAGTGGTCGCGACTCGTTATGTTCAGTTACGCTACGTTTGGTTTGGTTAGGCTATGTCAGGTTATGTTAGGATGCCTTCGCCTTTTG
>NW_017041259.1:0-221 GCF_001483705.2 Eufriesea mexicana | reverse complement strand
CTACGTTTGGCTTAGTTACGATTGGTTAGGTTAGGAGTGGATGGCATAGATTTCAGTGCTATAATCTTCTATTAGGTGGCTTTCTGCGCTCTACAGTGCTGTAATATTTCCAGCTTGGATCTGGGAAGGCCATCAATAGTGGTCGCGGCACGTTAGGTTGAGTTATGTTACGTTTAGTTATGATAAGTTTGGCTTGGTTATGGGAGGGTAGCCTTAACTTT
>NW_017041258.1:0-221 GCF_001483705.2 Eufriesea mexicana | reverse complement strand
GTACATACATCCATACATCCATACATCCATACATCCATACATCCATACATACATCTATACACATATCCGTACATCCATCCATCCATACACCAATCCTTAAATCCATTCACCCACACATCCATACATCCATACATCCATACATCCATTCATACATACAGCTATCCATCCATACCTCAATCCATCCATACATCCGCTCATCCATACATCCTTCCACCCATCCA
>NW_017041257.1:0-221 GCF_001483705.2 Eufriesea mexicana | reverse complement strand
TTTCAGACAATATAACACGCGTGGCAAGAAGAAAATTCGAAGATTAGATCCGTGAAATTAGAAAATAATTCACCGATATGCACGATATTTCCGTTAGACTTATTGGAGATACGGGCTGGGGTGGCGCTAGTGAGTTACACGTAAAATGGTCTTAAGCTCAGCTCAGAACGCTTACCCGTTAATAATTCTTTCTCCGCCATTTCTGCGAGTGTCGAAATCGC
>NW_017041256.1:0-221 GCF_001483705.2 Eufriesea mexicana | reverse complement strand
CTAATTCTCCATTCTAATATTAATTAATTTTTTCTTCATTTTTTCATTTATAATTAATCCTTTAACAAAAAGTCCAATTACTTTATACACTTCTAATAATCACAATGGCATTGATAAAGCATTACAAATTAATCAATCAACTGCACGAAAGCCAGCACCAATACGAAAAGCATTGATAACAATGGGTGTAAGTATAATAAAGTTACTAATAGCAAAAGCAC
>NW_017041255.1:0-221 GCF_001483705.2 Eufriesea mexicana | reverse complement strand
CCACGACAGCTATTCCTGGCTTCCCTTGAGGAAAGCAGATGCTAGTAGAGCAATGCAGTGTACTGATATCGACCGAATAGCAGTTTATAGCACAAAAGCCAAAGGCGCAGTTCCCAAACCTATCCTAACCCAGCCAAGCAACGCGTAACATAGCACAACCTAGCGTGCGGAAACCAATATTGCTGTAGTCCTCGGAGACCAGCAGAACGCAGTAGAGCACT
>NW_017041254.1:0-221 GCF_001483705.2 Eufriesea mexicana | reverse complement strand
AGAATTAGACTCAGAGATAGATAAAGCGAAAAAGTTTTTTGGAATACCGCCGATAGGACAAAGTTGAATCTTGTCCGCTACAATAACAGCAGTAACAATTAGCCATCTGTGCTTCAAAGACACTTTCAATTACTCGACCTATAGCGAATCCAATCAGATGTCTGCACTGAAAGAAATTTTGAAAACAAGAATTGCGTTTCGAAAAGAAGTATTAAGGATGT
>NW_017041253.1:0-221 GCF_001483705.2 Eufriesea mexicana | reverse complement strand
ACCGGCCACGACACGTTAGGTTGAGTTAGGTCACGTTTGGTTTGTTCAGGTTAGGCTAAGTTTTGGTAAGTATGGCTTCGACTTTCGTGCTATTCACTGTTGTTTGGTGGATTTCTGTGCTCTACTGAGCCGCGCTATAGTCTGCTTGGCCCGGGGGTGGCCAGCATTAGTCCCGGAACACTATGTTGAGTTACGCTGCGTATGGTTATGTTAGGTTAGGT
>NW_017041252.1:0-221 GCF_001483705.2 Eufriesea mexicana | reverse complement strand
CAACCACTATTGCTGGCTTCCCCAGAGAAAAGTAGAATATGATAAAGCACCGTACAGGACAGAAGTCCGTAGGATATCCGTGCTGAGCACATATGTCAAAGCTACCCGAACCAAACCCAAACAAACCTAACATATCCGAACGTTACATGTCCCACGCAAACACCGCTCGACCAGTATTGTTGGCCTCCACAGAACCGTGGAGAGGGTAATAGCGGAGAGTA
>NW_017041251.1:0-221 GCF_001483705.2 Eufriesea mexicana | reverse complement strand
ATTGAACTTTACAGCCAGATTCTACAGCGCTGCAATGCCTAGAGCACGACCATAGTATCTTTCCCCCTTACTTATACAAGGAAATGAGGTCACCACGATGTTAGTCAAAAATGTGAATAAAATTGAATTTTCCAGCAAGATTCTGCAGCATTGCAAAGGCTATAGCACGCCAATAATACCTTTCCCCCTTACTTGTGCAAGGAAGTTAACTCACCACAATA
>NW_017041250.1:0-221 GCF_001483705.2 Eufriesea mexicana | reverse complement strand
AAGTACAGCCATCTACTTGCCAGAGATTATTTCTATTCAAAATCTAAAACCAGTTGTAGCTTGTTGAATAGATCGCCTAACGCCTTCAATCCAATGGCAATTACAGGCATCTACTTGCCAGATAATCGGTCTATTAAAAATCTATAGCCTGTTATAGATTGGAGAATAGATCGCCTAACGCCTTCAATCCAATGGCAATTACAGCCATCTACTAGCCAGAG
>NW_017041249.1:0-221 GCF_001483705.2 Eufriesea mexicana | reverse complement strand
TAGAGCAAAGCAGATTAAAGTAGAGTACAGTAGATCACAAAAATCCGCTGAAAAGCAGTGTATTGCAAGAAAGTCAAAGACAACCTGACCAAACTTAACCCAACCTAACCTAACCAAACGTAACCTAACTCAACCTGACGTGCTGCGAATACAATTGCTGGGATACATAGAGCCAGGCAGAACATGCTGGTTGATGGTAGAACGCAGAAATCCATAGAATC
>NW_017041248.1:0-221 GCF_001483705.2 Eufriesea mexicana | reverse complement strand
TTAATAATAATTTTGCATTGACGTTCCTCAGCTGATATATTCTTAAACCGACTTTTATATTTAAATTCAATGTGTCAGGAGAAAATCCCAGTCACGTACTGTCATGTATTATAAGGAACTCTTGGTAAGTGCTATACATGTTGAAAATCTTGGACTGCCTTTTTAAACACCCCGTATGTCTCTCATTCTAATAACAACGATTACCAATTATTTTCAGACTT
>NW_017041247.1:0-221 GCF_001483705.2 Eufriesea mexicana | reverse complement strand
TCTGTTCAAAATAAAACCTCGTTACCTTTAAATACGAATTTCGATGGAATTCGCTAGAAAAAATTCAAAAATTTCCATATTTACGAATTTTAGCATAACTAGATGAAAGAAATTAGTTTATAAAAGAAGCTCTGTCATTTATAAGCTAAAATCTTATCTCAAATTGCAAATTTTATTATTGTTAGCTAAAATAATATTTCTTTCTTTTAATTAGATATTGT
>NW_017041246.1:0-221 GCF_001483705.2 Eufriesea mexicana | reverse complement strand
TGTGGATGCATGAATGTATGGATGTGTGGATGGATGCATGGATGTTTGTGTGAATGTATGTATAAATGTATGCATGGATGTATGTATGGACGTATGTACGGATGTATGGATGTATGTATGTATGGGTGTTTGTATGGATGTATGATTGGATGTATGTGTGGATGTAACCAAGTATGGATGTATGGAAGTAAGTATGAATGTATGTATGATGGCGTGTATGG
>NW_017041245.1:0-221 GCF_001483705.2 Eufriesea mexicana | reverse complement strand
CACAGCACGAAAGTCAATGATACCCTAACCGAAACCAAACGAATCTAACCCAACCAAACATAACCTACCACAACCTAACGCGCCTTTCAAGCAAGCCTTTCAAGCATTCCCAGATCAAAGCAGGGAATAGTAGATCGTAGTGGGATCTGAAATCCGCTGAATAGCAGTGTGTAGCACAAAAGCCAAAGCTATCCGATCCTAGCCTAACCAAACGTAGCATA
>NW_017041244.1:0-221 GCF_001483705.2 Eufriesea mexicana | reverse complement strand
GAATATATTAGAGAAAAGTAGAGCGCAGATGTCCACCGAAGAGCAGTGTATATCGCCAAAGCTGAAGCTGTCCCATTCTAACATAGCCAACCTTGAGAAAACAAAACGTAACATAACTCAAGGTATCATGCAGAGACCGCTGTTGCTCTCCTCCCCAATCCAAAGCAGAGCACGCTATAGCGCAGTAGTGTGCAGAAATCCACCGAACGTCAGTGTATAGT
>NW_017041243.1:0-221 GCF_001483705.2 Eufriesea mexicana | reverse complement strand
CCTAAATACCAAAAAGAGAAAGAAAGACAGTAATTTAATTTAATTCTCCATCTTGAGTGATTCCTATTACAAATTGTTGGAAGTCAGCTACGCCCATGCAACGATGACGACAGGCCTGTGATAGGTTGCAGGCCAGTACCGACCTTTGGACCTCAAGTGGTCGGTTTTGGGGGTTTAAGAGGGCCTGCTGTCCCTCGGAGCTCTTCACTCTCGAATCAGGA
>NW_017041242.1:0-221 GCF_001483705.2 Eufriesea mexicana | reverse complement strand
CGGGTTCTACTCATTTGTGAGGGGTCTGATCGTTTTGTGATGGGTTCTGATCGCTTTGTGGTGCGGTTTGCTCGTTTTGTGATGGGTTCTGATCGCTTTGTGGTGGGTTTTGCTGGTTTTGTGATGGGTTCTGATCGTATTGTAATGCATTTTGTTTAATTTCTGATGCGTTCTATCCGTGTTCTGACGCGTGCTATTATATATACGTTCCATGTGCGTTC
>NW_017041241.1:0-221 GCF_001483705.2 Eufriesea mexicana | reverse complement strand
CGGCTAGACCTAGGTCTATCATTCTTCAGGTTTCCAGTACAAACTTTGTCATTCTCATCATCGCTACGTATCTAGGGATACTTTTGATTGGCAAATGTAAGGAATAAAGGACGTTGGTTTATTCTTTATGATTGTCAGCTTGTGGTTCCTAATGATGGACTGGTGTTCATATGGTACTGGTCGTTGGTATCTCCCTTGTCTCGTCGTTCTACTATGTTAGG
>NW_017041240.1:0-221 GCF_001483705.2 Eufriesea mexicana | reverse complement strand
GAACTTTACCGATTTCTTTAAAAGTTACTTTTCCGCTGAAATAACTAATAATTTATTAACTTTTTTGACTTGTATCGTTAATATACGTTGCCTACTATACGTTTTCAACGATCTTAATTTATTATTAACAATAAATTTATTAATTTATTAGCTTTCTGTAAGTTATGAATACATTTTAACACAAATACGTCGTTTGTTTAAGTAGTAGCTAATAATTTATT
>NW_017041239.1:0-221 GCF_001483705.2 Eufriesea mexicana | reverse complement strand
CGACTGCTGGCATACCATGCGCCAATAAGAATATACCAGAGCGCGGTAGAGCGCGGAAATCAATCGTATAGTAGTGTAGAGCTCAAAAGTCAAATCTGTCCTGTCCAAACCTATCGAAACGTATTACAATCAAACGTATCATAACTCAACCGAACGCCCTGAGACCACTATTGCTGGAACCCCCGGAGTCAAGTAGAATACGCTATAGTACAGTAGAGCGC
>NW_017041238.1:0-221 GCF_001483705.2 Eufriesea mexicana | reverse complement strand
ATTTTCGACTAATATCGTCGTGAGCATACGTCCTTGCATAAATAAGGAGGAAAGATTCAATTAGTCAGCTATAGCCATTGCTATTCTATTGTATCTGGATGGAAAATCCAATTTTATTGACATTTTCGGCTAACATCGTGGTGAGCAAACTTACTTGCATAATTAATGTGGAAAGAATCTATTGGCGTGTTACAGCCATTGCAATGCTGTAGCGTATGGCT
>NW_017041237.1:0-221 GCF_001483705.2 Eufriesea mexicana | reverse complement strand
TATAGCAAACCAATAGTATCTTTCCCCCTTATTTACGCAGAAAATCTTGCTCACCACGATATTTGCCGAAAATGTCAATAAAATTGAACTTTTCATTCATATTCTAATGCAATGCATTGGCTATAGGAAACCAGTAGAATCTTTCCTCCTTCTTCATGCAGAGAAACATGCTCACCACGATATTTCTCGAAAATGTCAATGGAATTGATCTTTTCAGTCAG
>NW_017041236.1:0-221 GCF_001483705.2 Eufriesea mexicana | reverse complement strand
ATTTCCCACACACGATTTCTTCCGCCAGAAATTCTCATAGTATACCCATTTTTGTCGCTCATCGTAGTCTTCCATAAGAAATTTTTTCCTTGGTAGCGAGCAAGCAATGCAGTACACGTACTTAAACGTTATCCAATATCGCATTCTGCAAGTCGGTACGGCACTCGTTCTCCGACATCTGAATTCTCTCCGTTGCGTGTAAACGACGATGTACCGTTGTT
>NW_017041235.1:0-221 GCF_001483705.2 Eufriesea mexicana | reverse complement strand
GAAAGTTCAATATTATTGTCAGTTTCGACTATTATCGTGGTGAGCTACCTTTCCTGCCAAATATGCTCGGTAGATTCTATTGGCGTGCTGTAGACATTGCAATGATGATGACTGTGGGTGGAAAATTCAGTTTTATTGAGATTTTCGGCTAATATCGCGGTGAGTTATCTTTCTCGCATATATAAGGTGGATAGATTCTATTGGCGTGCTATAGGCATTGC
>NW_017041234.1:0-221 GCF_001483705.2 Eufriesea mexicana | reverse complement strand
CATTGGATTGATGGCGTTAGGCGATCTATTCACCATGCTATAACAGATTATAGATTTTGAATACACCATTTTTCTGGCAATTATATGTACGTACTTGCCATTGGATTGAAGGCGGTAGGCGACCTACTCAACAAGCTATAACAGACAATAGATTTCGTATAGACCTATTCTCAGGCAAGTAGATGTCCGACCTTGCCATTGGATTGAAGGCGTTAGGCGAT
>NW_017041233.1:0-221 GCF_001483705.2 Eufriesea mexicana | reverse complement strand
GCGACTGGCGAGCCGCGCAGTTCGCATTTGGCTGGCAGCACGCCTTGCTGCCCAGCCGGTGGTTGGTGGGGCGGCCGAGTCCGGCGAAAACCGGGCACATGGGTGCAGGCGCACTACAGCCACCATCACGGTGGCCCGCCGCGCCACACCTGAAACAGGTGTCACTGCGGTCCAACGCGCTAGAGCATCCGTTCCTTGTGTGACCGAACGCAAGGCAACGG
>NW_017041232.1:0-221 GCF_001483705.2 Eufriesea mexicana | reverse complement strand
CAAGTAGTGCCCATTTGAGAGCAACTACGCGAAGTTTTACTCTCAGCAAGCGATAGAAAATTCTCCAGGAGTTTACTCTCATGTAGATTTCTCAGAACTGTATCCACTTGAGAGTCGTTTGATAGTCATTCTCCTACGGATCTGTACTACGACTGCTCCTCTTTGCCTTTTCCTCGTCGTTCAGTCATCTTTCACTCATCGAATACATGCTAATTTCACAT
>NW_017041231.1:0-221 GCF_001483705.2 Eufriesea mexicana | reverse complement strand
CAGGTGTAGTGGACGCGGCACGCAATGTTGAGATAAGGCACGTTGGGACAGGTTAGGATAGGTCAGGTTTGGTTAGGATATATTCTACTTTTGTGATATTCCCTGTAAGGCGGGGGATTTCTGCGCTCCACATTGCTCTACTATAGTCTGCTCGACCAAGGGGGCGAGAAATAGTGTTCTCGGCACGTTAGATTTTGTTGTGTTACGTTTGGTTTGGTTAG
>NW_017041230.1:0-221 GCF_001483705.2 Eufriesea mexicana | reverse complement strand
GCTTGGTGAATATGTCGCACAACGCTTTTAATCCAATGGCAAGTACAGCCATCTACTTGCCAGGGAATAGGTTTATTGAAAATCTATAGTCTGCTATTGCTCGGAGAATTGATCGCATTGCGCCTTCCATCCAATGGCAAGTGCAGCCATCAATTTGCCAGAGAATAAGTCTATTAAAAGCGTATAAGCTGCCATAGCTTGGTGATTAAATCGCCTAACGC
>NW_017041229.1:0-221 GCF_001483705.2 Eufriesea mexicana | reverse complement strand
GTAGCCTATGAATAATTTTCTCGCTTGTTCTGCCTGATATGAATATATTCATATAGATGAATGATTGAATTAAGGCAAACTATGCAGTGCATGTTCCCGCATAAGTGGTATTTAATTTTACTTCAATTTATATGCGCAGAGACAACAGAAAGAAGTGGATCTGTGAATATGAAACAAAAATACCTTCGTGGAATCGAAAGATATAGTTAATGCAGCGGAAT
>NW_017041228.1:0-221 GCF_001483705.2 Eufriesea mexicana | reverse complement strand
TCTCGACTTTTTTGCTAAACACTCAGATCCTATGGATTCCTGTGTTCTACTCTCCACTAACATACTCTGCTAAACTCTGTGGGGGTCAGCAATACTGGTCGCGGCATGATAGGTTCAGTTAGGTTACGTTCTGTCAGATTAGGTTGCGTTGGGTTAGCTAAGGCTGGGATATGTTTGGTTAGGGTGTCTTAGACTTTCGTGCTATACACTCCTATTCGGCG
>NW_017041227.1:0-221 GCF_001483705.2 Eufriesea mexicana | reverse complement strand
CCTAGTTTATGGTCTCAACCTAACGTCTGCTTAAATACACTGTGCATTTGGATTACCTACCATCTCGATATTAAATTCTTACAAAATCTCTTAATTTATATTGTTAAATACTTATCACAAATCTGGGATATCCTGATGCCTTCTAACTTTGTTACTGGCTAATTATTTACACGAATCCTCGCGAAAATGGCATGTAATCTACTTCTAATCTATCATATCGT
>NW_017041226.1:0-221 GCF_001483705.2 Eufriesea mexicana | reverse complement strand
GGATTTCTGCGCTCTACTCTGCTCCAGTATGTCCTACTTGGCACTGGAGCATCAGCAGTAGCTGTCTCGGCACGTTGGACTGATACACGCTATGTGTGGGTATGCTATGTCGGTTTGGGTTAGGTGTGGGTAGCTCTGACCTTTCTGATATACACTGCGATCCTACTGCTTTCTGCATTCTACCCTCCACAAGTGTGTTCTTCTTGGCTTTGGGGATGTCA
>NW_017041225.1:0-221 GCF_001483705.2 Eufriesea mexicana | reverse complement strand
AATGGCAAGTACCGCCATCTACTTGCCTGAGAATCCGTCTATTCAAATTCTATAATCTGTTATTGCTTGGTGAATATATTGCCAACCGCCTTCAATCCAGTGATAAGTACAGACATCTACTTGCCAGAGAATAGGTCTATTCAAAATCTACAATCCGGTATAGCTTGGTGAATAGATCGCCTAACGCCTTTAATTCAATGGCAAGTACAAACATCTATTTG
>NW_017041224.1:0-221 GCF_001483705.2 Eufriesea mexicana | reverse complement strand
AATACTGTGGTGAGCTTTCTTTCTTGCATAAATAAGGAGGAAATATACTGCTGGCGTGCTCCAAGCATTGCAACGCTATGGAATCTGGCAGGAAAATACTATTTCATTGACATTTTCGCTAATATCGTGGTGAGATAACTCTCTTGCGTAAATCAGGAGGAAAGATTGTATTGGCGTGCAATTGCCACTGCAACGCTATAGAATCAGAATGGAAAATTCAA
>NW_017041223.1:0-221 GCF_001483705.2 Eufriesea mexicana | reverse complement strand
AGTGTAATACACTCCAACCTCGCGTGCCTAGCCAAATATTGCAGGGCTCCCCATCGTCAAGCACGGCATATTAGGGACTCAGGAACTCAGGAACAGGCATATGAGGAACTCAGGATGGGTGTCTATAGCACGAAAGTCAGAGATATCCTAACCTTACTGCGGCAAACGTAACCTAAAAGAACGTAACGTAATCCAACCTAACGCCCGGCGGCCACTATTTC
>NW_017041222.1:0-221 GCF_001483705.2 Eufriesea mexicana | reverse complement strand
TGCCGATACCGCTGTTGCTGGCCTCGCCATGGTCAAGCTGAAAACACTAGGTCATCGTGATGCACAGTAGTCCACGTAATAGCGGACTATAACACTAAAGTCAAAGGCATCCTCTCCTAACCTAAAGAATCGTAACATTTCCAAACGTATCCTAACTCAACCTAACGTGCCTAGACCACTATTGCTGACCTCCGAAGTGTAAAGCAGGCCGTGTTGTAGCA
>NW_017041221.1:0-221 GCF_001483705.2 Eufriesea mexicana | reverse complement strand
ATGGATGGATGGATGGACGCATGGATGGATGGATGTACGCGCGGATGGATGTATGTATACGTGGATGGATGGATGGATGTATGGATGGATGTATGGGTGTATGTATGGATGTATGTGTGAATGGATTTATGGATTTATGAAAGGATGGATCTATGAAGAGGTGGATATATCGATGGATTATGCTTGGGTGGATGCATGTATGGATGCGCGGATATGTGGAT
>NW_017041220.1:0-221 GCF_001483705.2 Eufriesea mexicana | reverse complement strand
GGCATGTTATGTTGAGCCACGTCACGGTCTGTTACGTCAGGTTAGGATAGCTTTGTATGCATATCTTCGGCTTTTGTGCTGTACACCGCCATTCGGACTATTTGTGCTATCTACATTGCACTATAATATTCTGCTTTGCTCTGCGGAGGCCAGCAAGTGTTGTCTTGCCACCTCAGCTTGAGTTAGATTAGGTTTGGCTATGTTAGGTTTGTTTGGGTTAG
>NW_017041219.1:0-221 GCF_001483705.2 Eufriesea mexicana | reverse complement strand
ACAACAGATTATATACTTTGAATAGACCTATTCTATGGCAAGTAGAAGGCTGTACTTGCAATTTTATTGAAGGCTTTAGGCGATCCATTCACCATGCTATAACAGATTATAGATTTTGAATAGCCCTTTTCTCTGGCAAGAAGATGGCTGTACTTGCGATTGGATTGAAGGCGGTAGGCGATCTACTTACCAAGCTATAGCAGATTATAGATTTTGAATAG
>NW_017041218.1:0-221 GCF_001483705.2 Eufriesea mexicana | reverse complement strand
GTATGGACGTATGTATGGATGAATGTATGGGTGTATGCATGGATGTATGTATTGTTGAAGGTATCTATGTGTGGATGGATGGATGTATTCGTGGGTTGATATATGGATCGATGGATGTTTGGATCGGTCGATGTATGGATGGATGGATGTATAGAACTGTCGATGTATGGATGGGTGGATGTATGGTTGCATGGATGTATGGATGGATGGCAGTATCGATA
>NW_017041217.1:0-221 GCF_001483705.2 Eufriesea mexicana | reverse complement strand
GGCACGCCAATAGTATCTTTCCTCCTTACCTATGCAAGGAAGATAGCTCGCCACGAAATTAGTGGAAAATGTCAACAAAATTGAATTTTCCATGAAGATAGGATAGCATTGCAATGCCTATAGCACGCCAATAGAATCTATCCACCTTATACTTGCGTGAAAGTTAACTCACCACGATATTAATCGAAAATCTCAATAAAACTGAATTTTCCAACCACAGT
>NW_017041216.1:0-221 GCF_001483705.2 Eufriesea mexicana | reverse complement strand
CTATTCACAATCTATAGACTGTTATGGCTTGGTGAATAGATTGCCAAACGCTTTCAATCCAATGGCAAGTACTGCCATCTACTTGCCTGACAATAGGTCTACTCAAAATCTATTACCTGTTATAACTTGGTGAATAGATCGCCCAACGCCTTCGACCGAATGGCAAGTACAGCCATTTACTTGCCAGAGAATAGGTCTATTCAAAATATATAATCAGTTAT
>NW_017041215.1:0-221 GCF_001483705.2 Eufriesea mexicana | reverse complement strand
CAACTCAACCAAACGTAGCCTAACCCAACCTAGCGTGCTGAGATCACTATTACTGTCCTCCCCGTAGTCGAGCAGATTATAGCAGTGTAATGTAGAGCCCAGAAATCTTGCTGATAGCAGTGTATAGCGCAAAGGTCAAAGCTAACCTATCATTCCCCAGCCAATCGTAGCAAAACCGAACGTATCCTAATTCAACATATCTTGTCGGGAAAACTATTGTT
>NW_017041214.1:0-221 GCF_001483705.2 Eufriesea mexicana | reverse complement strand
AGCACAGTAGAGCGCAGTGATCCACCGAATAACAGAGTATAGAACGAAAGCCAGAGCTACCCTCAGCAAACCTAACATAACCTAACATTAACGCGCTTAATACAGCTGATCCTAATGAGCCTGGTCAACTACTGTTGGCCTCCGCGGTGCAGAGCAGGACATATTAGTGGAGAGGAGAGCACGCAAATCCATAGAATCGCAGTGCATAGCAGAAGAGTCAA
>NW_017041213.1:0-221 GCF_001483705.2 Eufriesea mexicana | reverse complement strand
TATGTAACGATTGTATATGTCATGATTGGTTAGCTTTGTAAAGGGTAGCTTCGACTTTTGCGACATGCACTGCTATTCTATGGATTTCTGAGCTCTACTGTCCTCTAATATGTTCACCAGGGCCCCGGGAATGCCAGCAGTGGTTGTCTCGGCACGTAAACCTGGGTTATGCTACGTTTAGTTAGGCTAGGTTAGGTGAAGTTAGGATGTGATATTTTTGA
>NW_017041212.1:0-221 GCF_001483705.2 Eufriesea mexicana | reverse complement strand
TAGCAGAAGAGCCGAAGATATCCAAACCAACCCCCCACTAACGTAGCCAAACCTAACGCAGCCGAAATTAACGTAACGTGCCCCAACCACAATTCTTGTCCTCCCGAGTGTCGCGCAGGGTATTGCAGAACAACGTTGAGCGCAGAAATCCTACGAACATCAGTGTATACCACAATAGTCAAAGATATCCTCTCCTAACCTAACCAAAGGTGACATAACCG
>NW_017041211.1:0-221 GCF_001483705.2 Eufriesea mexicana | reverse complement strand
AATAAGGCTATCTCACCACGTTATTAGTCGAAAATATCAATAAAATTGTATTTTCCAGCAAGATTCTGAAGCATTGCGACGGCTATAGCACGCCAATTGAACCCTTCCTCCTTATTTATGATAAAAAGATAGCTCACCATGGTATTAGTCGAAAATACTAATGAATTTGTGTTTTCCAACCATATTCAGTATTATTGCAATGGCTATACCACTCAAAAAGC
>NW_017041210.1:0-221 GCF_001483705.2 Eufriesea mexicana | reverse complement strand
GAGAGCTATCTTCCTTGCATAAGTAAGGAGGAAAGATACTTTTTGAGTGCTATAGAATTTGCATTGATATAGAATGAGGCTGAAAATACAATTTTGTTGACGTTTTCGGCCAATATCACAGTGAGTTGTATTTCTTGCATAAATAAGTAGGAAAGGTTATATTGGCGTGCTATAGAAGTTGCAAAGCTATAGAATCTTCCTTGAAAATTCAGTTTTACTGA
>NW_017041209.1:0-221 GCF_001483705.2 Eufriesea mexicana | reverse complement strand
TAGTATATTCTGCTTGTCGGTGGGGATGCGACCAGATGTGGTCTCAGCACGTTAGGTTGAGTTCGTCTCCGTTTGGCTAGGTTATGTTTTGTCAGGTTAGGTTATTATATTTTCGACGTTTGTACCTTACACTTCATTGCGGCGGAATTCTATGCTCCACCGTGCTCTTGTATATCCTGCATGGCCCTGCGAAGGCCAGCAATGGTGTTCTCGGCACGTTA
>NW_017041208.1:0-221 GCF_001483705.2 Eufriesea mexicana | reverse complement strand
CTATGACCCTGTTCATTTCTTTCCTCCTTTCTTTATTTCTCATTCCGTTCCATCCTTCGATTCTCACAATTGAGAAAGTATCTTCCATTACCTATGGCGATGAGTAACTATCCCGAAGCAACCGTCGAGAAACTAAAATAAAATGTGAAAAAAGAACGGGGGAAAAAACGAGAACAATGAAAATGCAGGTTCGTAGTTTCGAACATTAACGAAAGTAGACG
>NW_017041207.1:0-221 GCF_001483705.2 Eufriesea mexicana | reverse complement strand
ATAACTAAACGTAACGAGACGTTGCCTCTATCGGTGACCTACCCGGAACCGAGCAGATCATATCAGACCACAGAAGACCACTGACATCCACCGAATAGCAGTGTATAGCGCATAAGTCAGAGCCATCCTTACCAAACCAGGCCATGCCAAACCTAACGGAACATAGAATATCTAAACATAATGAGACGAGACACATATCGCTGGCCTCCTCTGAGCCAAGC
>NW_017041206.1:0-221 GCF_001483705.2 Eufriesea mexicana | reverse complement strand
AACAGTAGCTGTCTCGGCACGTTAGGTTGAGTCAGGCTATGTACAGTTATGTTCTACTGGTTTGGGTTGAGCTTGGGTAGCTTCGACTTTTATGATGGGTACTGCGATTATATGGATTTCTGAGATCAACTCTCCACTAACGAGATCCGCTTGACTCTGGAGAGGCCAGCAATAGCGTTCGCGGCGAGTTAGGTTGAGTTGGCTAATGTTTGGTTATGTTA
>NW_017041205.1:0-221 GCF_001483705.2 Eufriesea mexicana | reverse complement strand
CCATCCATCCATACTGCCATCATTCAACACATCCATCCATCCACCTATCCATCCATGCGCCCAACCTTCCATCCATCCATCAGTACGTCCATCCATACATCTATACATCCATCCATGCATATAACATACATACATCCCCACGCACGTCCATAAATCTGTCCATACAACTATCCATACGTCCCTCCATACATACATCCATACATGAATCCACACGTACATCC
>NW_017041204.1:0-221 GCF_001483705.2 Eufriesea mexicana | reverse complement strand
CCCATCAGTGCTCCCAGGCCAGTTGTTTGTCTTCACTCTTGTATCATGGTACATATTTCACGTCAGTAATTTGAGGTTATTAACTTAATCTAGCTTTTTACTTTATATTTGCAAACGTTTCAACAATTCGAATTATTATATTATTGGGTCCATTATTGAAAGAAAATTCGACTTGAAAGGGTTAAATTCTACTGTCCATATTTTAACTCTTCAACGACATC
>NW_017041203.1:0-221 GCF_001483705.2 Eufriesea mexicana | reverse complement strand
TATTGCTGGCCTCCCCAGAGGCAAGCAGAACAAGCTACAGCGCAGTAGGGGGAAGAAATCCACTGAACAGCAGTGTATAGAACAAAAGCCAACGGCATCCCAACCAGAACCAGCCCAACCTTACCTAACCAAACGTAACCTCACTCAACCTATCGAGACACGGCCGCCATTGGAAGCCTCCCCATGGACGTGTAAAGTATAGAGGAGCAATGTAGTGCGCA
>NW_017041202.1:0-221 GCF_001483705.2 Eufriesea mexicana | reverse complement strand
ACATACCCAAATGTAGCCTAACTCAACCTAACATGGCGAGATCACTATTGCTACCCACTACAGTGACAAGCAGAATGTACTAGGGCAGAGTAGTGCGCAGGAATCCCTCGAATAGCAGGTTATACCGCAAAAGTCAGAGAAATCCTATTCGAGCTTTTCCAATCTGACCTAACGAAGTGTAACCTTTCTCAACCTAACGTGCCGAGACCACTATCACTGGC
>NW_017041201.1:0-221 GCF_001483705.2 Eufriesea mexicana | reverse complement strand
CGACACACTCGAAAGGAACCATTCTCAAGAACCGAAATTCGATGAAAAAACTGTCGAAATTTTTACCAAAATAATTTTGAAAGTCCAAAATAATTGTTCAATCCGGACCCAATGACCAAATACTATAGTCAAACCTAACGCAAAGTCGACGTATACAAAACAGATAAAACCAAAGACGAAGTTCGTTTCCTCGAGCACACCGTGTCATCTAATATCATCTA
>NW_017041200.1:0-221 GCF_001483705.2 Eufriesea mexicana | reverse complement strand
ATGTAGAGCGGACAAATCCACAGAATATCCGTGTATAGCACAAAAGTCTAAGCTACCCTATCCAAACCTAACCAACCGTAACGTAACCAAACGCAACATAGCTAAGACTAACCTGCCGAGACCAATACTCCTGGCCTACCCACAGCGAAGCAGGATGCACTAGAGCACTGTAGAGTGCAGGAATCCGCCGAATAGCAGTGTGTAGCACAGAAGTCAGAACC
>NW_017041199.1:0-221 GCF_001483705.2 Eufriesea mexicana | reverse complement strand
TCCTTCCATCCATCCATACATCCATCCTTGCGTACATCCGTCCATGCACCTATCCATCCAAACGTCCATCCATGCGTACATCCATCCATCCATGCGCCCATCCATCCATCCGTACATTCATCCAAAAATCCATACATACATTCACCCATATATCCAGCCATACATCCCCACACATACACGTATACATCCGTTCACACCTCCACCCATCCATCGATCCATCC
>NW_017041198.1:0-221 GCF_001483705.2 Eufriesea mexicana | reverse complement strand
ATCTATCGATCCATACAACCATCCATCCATTCATCCATCCACCAATCCATCCATCCATCCATAAATCCATACATACGTCAATAAATACATCAATACATACACCAATACCTACATTCATCCATCCATACGACCTTGCATTCACTCATCCATATATACATAAGCCCATCCATTCGAAATTCCATCTATCGATACATGCATCCATACAATCATCCATAGATATA
>NW_017041197.1:0-221 GCF_001483705.2 Eufriesea mexicana | reverse complement strand
GTTGCTCACCACGATATTGGTCGGAAATGTCAATAGAAATGACCTTTCCAGTCTGATTCTATCGCAATGCAATGGCTATTGCAAACCAATTGGATCTTACCTCCTTATTTATGCAAGAAATCATGCTCACAGCGATATTAGTCAAAAATGTGTATAACATTGGACTTTGAAGTCTGATTCTATGGCAATGCATTGGCTATAGCGAACATATAGGATATTTC
>NW_017041196.1:0-221 GCF_001483705.2 Eufriesea mexicana | reverse complement strand
GAAATTGTCAATAAAATATAATTTTCCATGCAGATTCTATAGCATTGCAATGGCTATAGCACGGCTATTGAATCTTCCCCAACTGTTTATGTGAGAAAGTAGCTCAGTACGGTATTAGCCGAAAATGTCAATAAAATTTTATTTTCCCGCAAGATTCATTTGCATTGCAGTGGCTATCACACGCCAATAGAATCTATCCTCATTATTTATGCAAGAAAGAT
>NW_017041195.1:0-221 GCF_001483705.2 Eufriesea mexicana | reverse complement strand
AATATAAAAGAGATGCTAGGTCAGTAGACTCGAAGGAGTCGTCAGTTAATTCGCCTTGGACGGGGATCCTTGTTGTGATCCGCATTACGTCTAGCTTTTATCCTCCTTATACTAGATTATAACTACACTTTGCTATCCTAGTGCTAAATACTACACTGTTGGTGCCAGGCCATCTCTTCTCACAAGTCTAGGTCATTGGATGCTACAGATGTATGTAGGAT
>NW_017041194.1:0-221 GCF_001483705.2 Eufriesea mexicana | reverse complement strand
GAATCCATACAGACGCTGTGTACATTAGGAAAGTCGAAGCTACCCAAACCTAATCCAAACAAGCAGGACATAGCCAAACATAGCCTAACTCAGACTAAGTTGCCGATACCGCTGCTGCTGGCATTCCCGTAGTCAAGCAGAGTATAGTAGAGCACTGCAGATAACAGAAATCAACCGAAAGCCATTGCACAGCACGAAAGTCAAGGTCATCCCAACCAAAC
>NW_017041193.1:0-221 GCF_001483705.2 Eufriesea mexicana | reverse complement strand
ACGCTGTTCGAAACTGTCAAAGGTACCATTGCTGAACAATCCGCTTTGTCGCGGAACGCTGTTAGAAATTGTCAAAAGTTCGATTGCTGAACAATCTGCTTTGTCACGGAACGCTGTTCGAAACTGTCAAAAGTTTGATTGCTGGACAATCTGCTTTGTCACAGAACGCTGTTCGAAACTGTCAAAAGTACCAATGCTGAACAATCTGTTTTGTCACGGAA
>NW_017041192.1:0-221 GCF_001483705.2 Eufriesea mexicana | reverse complement strand
ATAATACGCTGTGCTTGGCTCTGGGATGCCAGCAATAGCAGTCTCGGCACGTCAGGCTGAGTTAGTTTACGTGTGGCTAGGCTAGGTTATTCAGGGTTAGGTTAGGAGAGCTTTGACTCTTCTGCTATACATTGCCATTGATTGAACCTCTGCGCTCTACTCTCCTTTAATATATTCTGCTTAGCTCTGCGGATACCAGTAATAATGGTCTCGGCACGTTA
>NW_017041191.1:0-221 GCF_001483705.2 Eufriesea mexicana | reverse complement strand
ATAGATTTTGAATAGACTTATTCTCTGGCAAGTAGGTGGCTACACTTGCCATTGGTTGAAGGCTTTTGGCGACATATTCACCATGCTATAACAGATTATAGAGTTTGAATAAACCTATTCTCTGGCAAGTAGATGGCTGTACTTGCCATGTGATTGATGGCGTCAAGCGATCTATTCACCAAGCTATGGCAGCTTATGTGTTTTGAATAGACTTATTCTCT
>NW_017041190.1:0-221 GCF_001483705.2 Eufriesea mexicana | reverse complement strand
GCTCTGGGCAGGACAGCAATAGTGGTCTCGTCACGCTGGGTTGAGTTATGTTACGCTTGGCTTGGACAGGTTGGGATAGGTTTGGTTAGTGTAGACTTGACTTTTGTGCTTTTCACTTCATTTCGGTCGATTTCTTCGCCCTGTATTGCTCTACTAGTGTCTACTTGTCTCTGGAGAGGCCTGCAGTAGCGGTCGTGGCACGTTTGTTTCAGTTAGGTTAC
>NW_017041189.1:0-221 GCF_001483705.2 Eufriesea mexicana | reverse complement strand
CAACCAAACGAAACGTAGCCCAGCACAACCTACGTGCAGAGAACCATTTGCTGGCATCCTCAGGGCCAAGGAGAACAAGCTAGAGCACCGTACAATGCAGAAATACGTCGAATAGCCCTGTGTAGCGCAAAAGTCAATGCTATCATGTCCTATCCTATCAAAACGTGACTAAACCAAACGTAACATAATTCAACCTAATGTGACATGACTTCTGTTGCTGC
>NW_017041188.1:0-221 GCF_001483705.2 Eufriesea mexicana | reverse complement strand
AAGGGATAGCTGTAACTTTGGTGCTGTGCAGCGCTGTCCGGTGGATTTCTGCGATCTTCTGTGTTCTAGCATGTCCTGCTTGGATCTGGGGAGTGCAGCAATCGCGGTCTCGGTACTTTAGGTTACGTTAGGCTGTGATTGACTTTGCCCTTTTGGCTTGGGTTTGGTCTGGGTAGCTTTGACGTTTCTCATATACACTGCGGTTGTATGGATTTCTGCCT
>NW_017041187.1:0-221 GCF_001483705.2 Eufriesea mexicana | reverse complement strand
ATATCGTGGTGAGCAATCTTTTTTGCGTCAATAAGGAGGAAAGATTCTATTGGCCTGCTGTAGGCATTGGAGTGCAACAAAATCTGACAGGAAAGTTCGGTTTATTGTCTTTCCGATTAATATTGTTGTGAGCAAGGTTTTTCGAATAAATAAGGCCTAGAGATTCTATTGGCGAGCTATAGCCATTGCAATGCTATAGAATTTGGCTGGAAAGTTCAATT
>NW_017041186.1:0-221 GCF_001483705.2 Eufriesea mexicana | reverse complement strand
TATTGCTGGCCACCCCACAGCCAAACAGAGCACATTAGTGCAGAGTTGGACGAAGAAGTCCATAGAATCGCAGGGTATAGCAGAAAAGTCAAAGCCATCCAGACACTATAGGTTGGCCCCCGGGAGCCAAGCGGAGCACATTGGTGTAGAGTTGATCGCTGAAATTCATAAAATAGCAGCGTGTATCAGGAAAGTCAAAGCTACCCAATCCTAACCCACAC
>NW_017041185.1:0-221 GCF_001483705.2 Eufriesea mexicana | reverse complement strand
TCCTTATCTATGCAGAAAAGGTAGCTCACCAAGATATTAGTCGAAACTGTCAACAAAATTGTGGTTTCCAGTCAGATCCCAGAGCATTGCAATAGCTATAGCACGCAAATAAAGCCTTTCCTCCTTATTTATGGAAGATAGTTAGCTCTCCTCGTTAGTAGGCAAAAATGTCAATAAAATTGAATTTCCCAGGAAGATTCTATAGCATTGCAATGCCTATA
>NW_017041184.1:0-221 GCF_001483705.2 Eufriesea mexicana | reverse complement strand
CTATTCAAAATCTATAAGCAGTCGCAGCTTAGCAATTAGTTCGCCTAACGCATTCAATGCAATTGCAAGTAGAGCCATCTACCTGCCAGAGAATATGTCTATTCGAAATCTATAACCTGTTACAGCTCGGCGAATAGGGCGCCTAACGCCTTCAATTCTACGACAGGTACAGCCATCTACTTGCCAGAGGGTAGGTCTATTCAAAATCTATAACCATCTAC
>NW_017041183.1:0-221 GCF_001483705.2 Eufriesea mexicana | reverse complement strand
GCCGTTGCAATTCTATAGTATCTGGATTGAAAATTCAATTTTATTGCCATTTTCGACAAATATCGTCGTGCGCTAACTTTCTTGTAAAAATAAGGAGGAAAGACACTATTGCCGTGCTATAGCCATAACAATGCTATAGTATCTGCATCGAAGATTCGACTTTATTGACATTTTCGAATAATATCGTTGTGAGCTAACTTTCTTACATAAATAATGAGTGA
>NW_017041182.1:0-221 GCF_001483705.2 Eufriesea mexicana | reverse complement strand
GGATAGGTTTGACTTTTGTACTGTACACTGCTGTTCGTTGGGTCTCTGCGCTCTGCGTTGCTGCACAACACTGCGCGAATCTGGGAGGGACAGTAATAGGGTTCTCGGCCCGTTCGTTTGAGTTAGGGTTCGTTTGGTTACGTTAAGTTAGTTTAGGCTAGGTTTGGATAAATTTCACTTTCGTGGCACACACTGTTATTCGGTGGGCTTCTACGATCTAC
>NW_017041181.1:0-221 GCF_001483705.2 Eufriesea mexicana | reverse complement strand
TTACCCCCCACCCTCAACAACTCCCACATTCCTATTAAATACGCATGAATTATTAATTTTTGATCTTATACCTTAATTATTTTAATTTTTCTTCACGCTCTTGTCCTGTGAATATCATTCCTCTTTCACTGAAAAAGAAATATTCTAAATTTCCCTGCAAAATTAATTAGAAAGTATTAATAATTATGGAAAGGAAGAAGTAAAAATGACAAAAATTGTAT
>NW_017041180.1:0-221 GCF_001483705.2 Eufriesea mexicana | reverse complement strand
GCGATATACACTGAAATCCGGTGGATTTTTGTTCTCGACACTGCTCTACTATACTCTGCTCATACATGGGGAGGACAGTAATGGTGGTTTCGGCACGTTAGGCTGAGTTAGGCTACATTTGGTTTGGTTATGCTAGTTTGTGTTAGGTCTGGATACCATTGGCTTACGTGGTATACACTGCTTTCGGCGGCTTTCTGCACTCTACTGTGCTCTAGCATATT
>NW_017041179.1:0-221 GCF_001483705.2 Eufriesea mexicana | reverse complement strand
CTATAGCATCGTAATGACTATAGCACGGCAGTAGAATCTTTCCTCCTTATATATGCAACAAAGCTTTGTCACCACGATAGTAGTCGATAGTTTCAATAAAATTGAATTTTCCAGCCAGATTCTGCGGCCCTGGAATGGCTATAGTACACCAATAGAACCTTTCCTCCTTATTTATGCAATAAACTTAGCTCGCCACGATATTAGAAGAAAATGTTAAAAAA
>NW_017041178.1:0-221 GCF_001483705.2 Eufriesea mexicana | reverse complement strand
GAGTGGATGGTTGTATGGATGGATGGATGTATGTATATATGTATGGATGTGTGGATGGATGGATGTATGGATGTATGGATGTATGTAAGTGTGAATGTACGAATGTATGGAGGTACTGATGTATGGATGTGTGGATCTATATATGTATGGGCGTATGAATGGCTGGATGTATGAGTGGATGTACGTATGGATGGATGGATGTATGGAAGTATGTATGTACG
>NW_017041177.1:0-221 GCF_001483705.2 Eufriesea mexicana | reverse complement strand
ATAGCTTGGTGAATACATCGCATAACGCCTGCAATACAATGGCAAGTACAGCCATCTGCTTGCTAGAGAATAGGTCTATTCAAAATTTATAACCTGTTATATAATGGTGAATAGGTCGCCTAACGCCTTCAACCAATGGCAAGTAAAGCCATCTACTGGCAGAGAATAAGTCTATACAAAAGCTATAAGCTGTCACAGCTTGGAGATTAGATCGCCTAACG
>NW_017041176.1:0-221 GCF_001483705.2 Eufriesea mexicana | reverse complement strand
GCTCTGTGGTAGACAGGAGGCGTGGTCGCGGCAGGTTATGTTGTGCTATGCTGCGTTCGGTCGTGTTTGGCTTGGTCAGGTAATGTCAGGATATCTACGGCATTTGTGCTATTCACAGAAATACGGTGGATTTCTGCGCCATTCTGTGCTCCAGTATTTTCGGCTTGGCTGCGTAGAGTGTCGCAATAGTGGTCTCGGCACGACAGCTTGAGCCATGCTAC
>NW_017041175.1:0-221 GCF_001483705.2 Eufriesea mexicana | reverse complement strand
ATAACCTGTTATAGCTTGGTGAATAGATCGCCTAACGTCCGCTACCAATGGCATGTACAGCCAACGACTTGCCAGAGAATAAGTCTATTCAAAACCTATAAGCTGCCATAGCTTGGCGAATAGATCACCAAACGCCTTCAATCCAATGACAAGCACATCCATCCGCTTGCCGGATGATATATCTATTCAAAATCTATATTCTGTTATAGCTTGGTGAATAG
>NW_017041174.1:0-221 GCF_001483705.2 Eufriesea mexicana | reverse complement strand
TGTCATGGTATAGCCGTTGCAATGCTATAGAATCTGTCTTGAAAATTCAATTTTGTTGACATTTTCGACTAATATCGTGGTGAGATAATTTTGTTTCTTAAATAATGGAGAAAGATCCTATTGGCATGATATAGCCATTGCAATGCTGTAGAATCTGACTGGAAAATTCATTTTTCTTGACATTTCCAACTAATATCGTGGTGAGCTAATTTTGTTGCATA
>NW_017041173.1:0-221 GCF_001483705.2 Eufriesea mexicana | reverse complement strand
TTATATACGGCGGCCTGTAATATTGGTCTCGGCGCGATTGATTGTATTAGGCTACGTTAGGTTCGGTTATCTTAGTCTGGGTTAGGTTTGGATATCTCTGAATTTCGTGGTGTACACTGCACTTCGGTGGCTTCCTGCGGACCACTGTACTCTACTAAACTCTGCTTGACTCTGGGGTGGCCAGAAATAGTAGTCCTGGCACGATAAATTTTGTTAAGCAA
>NW_017041172.1:0-221 GCF_001483705.2 Eufriesea mexicana | reverse complement strand
ATACATGTAGAGCGAATTCGAGGTTCTGTCACGAGATATAAATCACACCGTTCATCGCAGAATACAGAAAAATCAAAGAAATTACAATATTTAAGAATATCATAAATATCCAAATAATCGCAAAATAATAATTACGTCGAGCATTATGGTATCGAAATCACAAAATTGAGAACAACTCGAACGTGTATTATGAAACAGTCTTTCCACGGGAAGCGGTTAAA
>NW_017041171.1:0-221 GCF_001483705.2 Eufriesea mexicana | reverse complement strand
TATTGGTTTGCAATAGCCATTGCATTGCAATAGGATTTGACTGAGAAGTGCAATTCTAATGAAGTTTACGACTAATATCGTGGTGGGCAACCTTTTTTGCGTAAATAAGGAGGAAAGAAGGTATTGGTTTGCTATAACCATTCCATTTCAATAGAATGTGTCTGAAAAGTTGAATTCTATTCACATTTTCGGCTAATATCGTTGTGAGAAAGCTTTTCTGA
>NW_017041170.1:0-221 GCF_001483705.2 Eufriesea mexicana | reverse complement strand
GCTGTAGAATCTGGCTGGAAAATCCAATTTTATTGACATTTTCGGCTAACATCGCTGTGAGCAAACTTTCTTGCATAAATAAGGAGGAAAGGTTCCATTGGCGTGCTATAGGCATTGCAAAGCTACAGAATCTTGTTGGTAAATTCAATTTTATTGTTATTTTCTACTAATATCGTGGGGAGCCAACTTTATTGTATAAATATGGAGGAAAGATTCTTTTG
>NW_017041169.1:0-221 GCF_001483705.2 Eufriesea mexicana | reverse complement strand
GCTGTTTATGGCACAAAAGTCATATGTATCAAAACCCAACCCAAGCGAACAGAACATAACCAAGCATGGCCTACCCAGACATAACGTGCCGCGACCACTATTCGGAGCCTCCGCAGGGACAAGCAGAGTATACTAAAGCACAGTAGAGCGCAGAAATTCATCGCATTGCAGAGCAAAGCACAAAAGAGAAAGATGCCCTAACCACACCTGACCTAACCTAA
>NW_017041168.1:0-221 GCF_001483705.2 Eufriesea mexicana | reverse complement strand
AACCCAGACTGATATAACATTATCGAACGTAGCGTAGCAATACGTAACGTGCCACGACCACCACTGCTGGCATCCAGGGATCCAAGCAGAGCATCCTATTGCACAGTGGAACGCGGAAAACCATTGAATAGCAGTGTATAGCGCAGAAGTCGAAAGTCTCCTTTCCTAACCTAATCAATCGTAAGGTAACCAATCGCAACATAGGACAACATAACGTGCCG
>NW_017041167.1:0-221 GCF_001483705.2 Eufriesea mexicana | reverse complement strand
AGTAGAGGGTCTGTATATCGTCACTAGGTTGGTCTTGATTGGCGACGATTAGTGACGGACAGCCCCTTAAAAAAATTGCGTATATCTTCGAATAGCTAATATACTGTACATTTCTTCTTGTTGCGTATGATAGACAAAGCCTTGACGATGAGGGAGCATTTATTCGACAGTAGATTTGATTGGAAGTATGTTTTGCAAGAGTTATCTCGATACTATGAGTT
>NW_017041166.1:0-221 GCF_001483705.2 Eufriesea mexicana | reverse complement strand
TCTGCTTTACACTAACACGCGGCCGATTTCTGCGCTCTACTGTGCTCTATTATACGCTGCTTGACTCTGATGTGGCAGCAATAGTGGTGTATGCACATTAGGTTGTGATAGATTACGTTTGGTTATGTTACGTTTGGTTAGGTTTGGATACGGTTGTATCGACTGTTGTCCTATGCTCAGCGATTCTATCTACTCCTGCGCTCTACTCTCCTCTTATATTG
>NW_017041165.1:0-221 GCF_001483705.2 Eufriesea mexicana | reverse complement strand
ATGCTCAAAAATGCTCAGAAGTGCTCGGAAATGCTCAAAAATGCTCAGAAATACTCGGAAATGTTCGGAAATGCTCGGAAATGCTCGGAAATGCTCGGAAATGCTTGGAAATGCTCGAAAATGCTCGGAAATGCTCGGAAATGCTCGGAAATGCTCGAAAATGCTCGGAAATGCTCAGAAATGCTCAGAAATGCTCGCAAATCTCCCTGTTCCATAGCCTC
>NW_017041164.1:0-221 GCF_001483705.2 Eufriesea mexicana | reverse complement strand
TGCTATTTGGTGGACTCCTGCGCCCTACTGTGCTCTAATGCTTTCAGCTTTGAACTGGGAGGGCCAGTAATAGTGACCTCTTCACGTTGTGTGAGTCAGGTTACGTTGGGTTAGGTTGGGTGTGGTACAGTTTGGTCAGGATAGCTTTTACTTTTGTCCTTTACACTGATATTCGGTGGATTGCTGACTCTACTCTGCTCTACTATGTCCACCTTGGCTCT
>NW_017041163.1:0-221 GCF_001483705.2 Eufriesea mexicana | reverse complement strand
AAATTTATTAAAATTCATTATTTATTATTGTAATTCAAATTAGAAATTATTTAATTTATTAATATAGAAATTTAGAAAGCAAATATTGTATATGAGTTAAATTTTTAAAAACAGATATACAATCCAATGAAGTATTATTTAATGATACTTGTTACTTTACCCATAACGGCTGGCTCTTGCATACTAATATTACTCATGTTTGTAAGTCTCCTATAAGAAAA
>NW_017041162.1:0-221 GCF_001483705.2 Eufriesea mexicana | reverse complement strand
AATAAAATTGAACTTTCCAGCCAGATTCTATAGCATTGAAATGGTTACAGCTTGCCAATATAACCTTTCCTCCTTCTTTATGCAAGAAAGTTAGCTCACCACGATATTTGTCGAAAATGTCAATAAATTTGAATATTCCAGGAAGATTTTATAGCATGGCTATGCCTATAGCAAGACAACAGAGTCCTCCCTCCTTATTTATGCAAAAAAGAAAGCTCACC
>NW_017041161.1:0-221 GCF_001483705.2 Eufriesea mexicana | reverse complement strand
ACGTCACCATAAATTGCTTTCTAGAAAGATGGTAGAACTGTCTATAATTTTCTAGACTGTATGGTCATGTAATAAGTCCCATTATTTGATTGCTCTAACGGTTTTCGTTGTAAACCTAATTTTGTAACTATTTCGCGAGAAATACAATTTTATACGCGTTACAAACTAATTTCCTTAATTAACTTTCTAATTTGCACGAAGTATAGAACAATTTCTTAATT
>NW_017041160.1:0-221 GCF_001483705.2 Eufriesea mexicana | reverse complement strand
GATGAGCTAACTTTCTTGCATAAATATGGAGGAAAGATACTATTGGCGTGCTATGGCCATTTCGATACTATAGAATCTGGCTGGAAAGTTCAATATTATTGAAAGTTTCGGCTATTATGGTGGTGAGCTATCTTTCTTGCCTAAATAAGCAGGGTAGGTTGTATTGGCGTGCTATAGACATTGCAATGCAGTAGAATCTGGCTGGAAATTTCAATTTTATT
>NW_017041159.1:0-221 GCF_001483705.2 Eufriesea mexicana | reverse complement strand
TTATTTATGTGCGAAGGTACGAATGTATGGATGTACGGATGTATGGATGCAAGGATCTCTATAGGTATGCATGTATGGATGGCTGGAAGTATCAGTGGTTGGATGTATGGATGGATGGATGTATGGAAAGGTGGATATGTAGATGGGTGTATGTATGAATGAATGGTTGTGTGGGTGGATGAATGTATAGATGGATTGAGGAATGGATGGACGGATATACG
>NW_017041158.1:0-221 GCF_001483705.2 Eufriesea mexicana | reverse complement strand
ATATTAGAGCACTGTAGTGCGCAGAAATCCACCTAACAGCAGACTATGGCAATAAAGTCAAAGCAATCCTCTCATAACATAACCAAGTGTAATATAACCAAGTGTAACATGACCAAACGAAACCTAACTCAAGCAAGTCAGCTGCGACAACCATTGGTGGCCTCCTCAGAGCCAAGATGAACACATCAGTGAAAAGTGGAACGCAGAAATCCTTGGAATCG
>NW_017041157.1:0-221 GCF_001483705.2 Eufriesea mexicana | reverse complement strand
ACAGAGCATAGCATAATAGAGGAGAGTAGAGCGCAGTAATCCATAGAAGCATAGTGTCGAACCCGAAAAGTCGAAGCTAACCTAACCTAACCGAAGCTAACATATCATTGCCAAACATACCCTATTTCAAACTAACGCGCCGCGACCAATATTTCAACCCTCCTCAGAGCCAAGCAGAACATACTAGAGGACAGCAGAGCGCAGATATCTCCGAATAGCAG
>NW_017041156.1:0-221 GCF_001483705.2 Eufriesea mexicana | reverse complement strand
AATAATAGAAAATGGCAGTAAAAATGAATTTTCCTGCCAGATACTATAGCAGTGCATTGGCTACAGCACGCTAATAGTATCTACCATCTTTAATTATGAAAAAAGAAAGCTCACTACGATATTAGCCGAAGCTGTCAATATAATTGAACTTTCCATCCTGATTCTACAGCATTGCAAAGGCTATAGCACGACAATAGAATCATTCCTCCTCATTTAGGTAA
>NW_017041155.1:0-221 GCF_001483705.2 Eufriesea mexicana | reverse complement strand
TATACTCTGTACCATATAAACGTCTCCCAATTTCTCCAGCGATAGTAGCAGTGTTCATTGTTCCCTTTGTAACTGCTGAAGAAGCGTGATATTCAGCGGCCAGGTTAATAAAATGTCATCAATATTGTGTAGATGGCTACACCCGATACCGTATAGGCACTTGTCAATAACACTACCAATGATTGCCCTATCCGCTGATTATTCTTGAACTTAATTCCACT
>NW_017041154.1:0-221 GCF_001483705.2 Eufriesea mexicana | reverse complement strand
CCTTCGCGGAGGAACCCGGTCAGGAACGCGGACGTTAAACCTCCCTCTGCTGCCGTGGATGGCAGTAAACCGGGGAATCGATTCGCAGTGGAGTTAATAGCGGGTTACACGGCGTGGTCAGGACGATCGTACGTAGGGGTGGTCGCAGTCCTGACTAACGAAACGAGAGACTCGAGCGAGCGATCGGCGCCATTCTACCGGGTGTTCATCCCGCGAGCACC
>NW_017041153.1:0-221 GCF_001483705.2 Eufriesea mexicana | reverse complement strand
CATTTCAAAACAATCACGAGACCAATGGATAGTTTTAAAGAATTTAAAGTCGTCGGCAAAGAGAAAGGAAGTACAATATCGAAACACCCTGGGAAGATCATTAACGTATAGTTTAAATAATAAAGGTCCCAAGAGGGATCCCTGTGGAACTCCCGAGCATACTTTTGATCGTGTTTACCATTTGGGAACTGACACTCGCACTGTACATCTTGTGGCATAGG
>NW_017041152.1:0-221 GCF_001483705.2 Eufriesea mexicana | reverse complement strand
TAGAAGTCCTCCGAATGGGCATGAGAGGAACAAAAGTCAAAGATATCATCCCCTAGCCAAACAGAACATGTCGAGAGCGAACGTAGCCTGAACCAAACTTTCGTGCCACGGCCACCTTTGCTGGCCTCCCCAGAGAGGAGCAGAGTAAAGTAGAGCATCGTAAAGTGCACAAATCCACAGAATAGCGATGTATAACGCAATAGTCAAAGCTATTCTATCCT
>NW_017041151.1:0-221 GCF_001483705.2 Eufriesea mexicana | reverse complement strand
TGGCGTGCTATAGGCATTGCAATGCTACAGAATCCTGCTGGAAAATTCAATTTTACTGACATTATCTAATGATATCGTGGTGAGCTAACTTCCTTGCATAGGTAAGGATGAAAGATCCTTTTGGCGTGCTATAGCAATTGCAGTTCAGTAGAATCTGACAGGAAAATCCAATTTTATTGACATTTTCGGCTAATATCGCTGTGAGTTAACTTTCTTGCATA
>NW_017041150.1:0-221 GCF_001483705.2 Eufriesea mexicana | reverse complement strand
AATAATCTATCTTACTTATATATCCGAGAATGTCATCTCACCACGTTAATAGTCGAAAATGACAATAAAATTGAATTATCCAGCCAGATTCTGCAGCATTGCGATGGCTATAGCACTCCGAAAGTCTCTTTCCTCCTTATTTATGCAAGAAAGTTAAATCACCTCGATATTAGACGAAAATGTTAATAAAATTGAATTTTCCGGCCAGATTCTACAGCATT
>NW_017041149.1:0-221 GCF_001483705.2 Eufriesea mexicana | reverse complement strand
CAATCATCCGTCCAGCCACCCATACGTCCAACCATACATGCATCTACCCGTACGTCGAACCAACCATACAACCACACATTCATACACACATCCTCCCATACATTCATACATCCATCCATCCATCCATCCATACATCCACCCATCCATACATCCATACATCCATACATCCTTCCATCCATACATCCATCCATCCATACATCCATCCATCCATACATCCATCC
>NW_017041148.1:0-221 GCF_001483705.2 Eufriesea mexicana | reverse complement strand
TAAAGCGCAGGGATCCACTAAATAGCGGTGTATAGCGCAAAAGTAAAAGATACCCAGCTCTAATCTAACCAAACGTAACATAGCAAGCGTAACCTAATTCAAACTAACGTGGCGAGAACACAGCTGCTGGCCTCCACAGAGCCAAGCAGAACAAATTAGATCGAAGTGGAATGCAGAGATCCACCGAGTAGCAGTGTATAGCACAAAAGTTGAAGCCATTC
>NW_017041147.1:0-221 GCF_001483705.2 Eufriesea mexicana | reverse complement strand
CAATGGCTATAGCATGCCAATAGAATCTTTCCTCCTTATTCAAGCCACAAAATTTACTAACCACGGTATGAGTCGAGAATGTCAATAAAATTGAATATTCCAGGAAAATTCTATAGCATAGCAATGGCTATAGCATGCCAATAGAATCTTTCCTCCTAAATTTATGCAACAAAATTAGCTCACCACGATATTAGTCGAAAATGTCAATAAAATTGAATTTT
>NW_017041146.1:0-221 GCF_001483705.2 Eufriesea mexicana | reverse complement strand
ACACGGAGTCAATTTAACGCTAAGTTACTATTGATACGGTGTCAATTTGACGTTAAATCACTACTATTGCTAGGCAGTCAATTTGACGTTAAGTCATTACTATTGATATAGACTCAATTTCATGCCAAGTTACAACTATTGATACAGAGTCAATTTCGTGTCAAGTTATTACTATTAACAATTGAAAATAATTGAATTGAATTGTTAGGAAGTCAATTGGA
>NW_017041145.1:0-221 GCF_001483705.2 Eufriesea mexicana | reverse complement strand
GAGTACATCAATAGCGGTCTCGGTACGATACGCTGAGCTATGTTACGCTTGGTTGGGTTACGTTAGGCATATTTCGGACAGGATAGCATCCCTTTGGTGCTGAACGCTGTTTTTCGGTGCATTCCCGCGCACAACTGTGCTCTGCTATATTCTGCTCGGCACTGGATGGGCCGACAATAGCGGTCGCTGCACGTTATGATGAGCTACGCTACGTTTGGCTA
>NW_017041144.1:0-221 GCF_001483705.2 Eufriesea mexicana | reverse complement strand
TGTTAATCATAATTAAATAAAATAGAAATAAAAACATAAGAAATTTTAAAACAAATTCTATACTTAAAATTTTCTTCATTAATTTTATATTTCTTTATCTATTTTTTGGAAATTTCGAATTACAATATCGTGTAATTACAATATCGAATTACAATATCGTAAAATCGCGAATTCTCAAAATTCGATGCTTTTTTAAGTTTAATGGAAGTTCGAACTTTCGA
>NW_017041143.1:0-221 GCF_001483705.2 Eufriesea mexicana | reverse complement strand
AATATATAGAAAAATATTAAATTATTTATAATTAATATATAAGTATTCAAATATTAAGGTCTTATTGTATATAATTAAGATACAGATAGTGAAATATTGAAATATATAAATAATATATTACTATACATATGTATGTATACATATACTGAAAAATATTGAAATACATTTATTATTAAAATATTGAAATAAATAATTAGTATCTGAATATTCAAATATTGAAA
>NW_017041142.1:0-221 GCF_001483705.2 Eufriesea mexicana | reverse complement strand
CATACGTCCGTCCATACGCACATCCATCCATCCATACGTCCACCCTTCGGTAAATTCTTCCATTCATGCATCCACCCATCCACACATCCATCGACCCATACATCTAACCATCCATACATCCATCCACCAATCCATTCATACATACATACATACATACGTACATCAATACATCCATACATCCATCCACACATCCATACACCCGTACATCCATAAATTCGTAC
>NW_017041141.1:0-221 GCF_001483705.2 Eufriesea mexicana | reverse complement strand
CGTGGTCAGAGTGGACTTAGCGAACATCCTCGACGAACAACAAGAACCAACGGAAACGTTGATTCCCCCGACAAGATTTTATACTAACAGATACCCGTAGAAATTTAAAAGCAAGAATGTACAACGCGTATTAGTATGCGTTTTACGCGAATAAAGAATGTTGAATATCGAGATTGCTCGAGATTGATATTGGTCAGCTGACGGTCGTGCAATAGAATCGT
>NW_017041140.1:0-221 GCF_001483705.2 Eufriesea mexicana | reverse complement strand
AAACGTCACCTAACCCAACCTAATATGCTACGACCACTATTACTCGCCTTCCAAGAGTCGAGCGGAGTATAATAAAGCAACGTAGAGGGCTGGAATCTACCGTATAGCAGTGTACAGCGCAAACGCCATAGAAATCCTAACCAAGCCTTCCTATCCTTACCTAACGAACCGAAACCTAACACAACCTAACGTGCCGGTACCACCAATACTGGCCACCCCAG
>NW_017041139.1:0-221 GCF_001483705.2 Eufriesea mexicana | reverse complement strand
TACAGTTAAATTTATGCTATGCGTAGACCAAACTTGTTTTCATTTGTTTTAAACAGATATTAAGTACATTTGGGTTAGGTTTGCATACGGTTTGAATTAGGTTTAGATTATGTTTGAATTATGTTTGTGTTGGATTTGAATCAGATTTAAATTAAATTAAACTTATTTGTACTCGTTTGGATTAGATTTTAAGTATATCTAAGTTACATGTATATTAAATT
>NW_017041138.1:0-221 GCF_001483705.2 Eufriesea mexicana | reverse complement strand
ATTCAATTTTAATAACAATTTCGACTAATATCGTAGTGTGGTAACTTTCGTGCATAAATAAGGTGGTAATATTCTATTGCCCAGCTATAGCCATTGCAATTCTATAGTACCTGGATGGAAAATTCAATTTTATTAACTATTTCGACTAATTTCGTCGCGAGATCACATCCTTGCATAAATAAGGAGGAAAGATTCTATTAGCACGATATACCCATTACAAT
>NW_017041137.1:0-221 GCF_001483705.2 Eufriesea mexicana | reverse complement strand
CCACGATATTAGTCGAAGATATCAATAAAATTGTATTTTCGAGGCAGATTCTATAGCATTGCAGTTGCTATAGCACGCCAATAGTAACTTTCCTCCTTATTTATACAAGAAAGTTAGCTCACCACGGTATTAGCCGAAAATGTTAATGAAATTGAATATTCCAGACGGTTTCTATAGAATTGCAGTGGCTATAACACGCCAATAGAATCCTTCCTCATTAT
>NW_017041136.1:0-221 GCF_001483705.2 Eufriesea mexicana | reverse complement strand
CAAACAAGCAGAACCTAACGAAACGTAACCTACTGCAACCTAACATGCCGAGACCACTATTGCCGCCCCCCCCCCAGAGCCAGGCAGAGCGTATTAGTGCACAGTACACCGCAGAATTTCACCGAATGGTAGTATATAGCGCAAAGGTCCATGCTATTCTCTCCTACCCTAAACAAACGTATTATAACCAAACGTAGCCTAAACCATACTGACGTGCCGGG
>NW_017041135.1:0-221 GCF_001483705.2 Eufriesea mexicana | reverse complement strand
TACAAACCTGAATCCTGCTACTCAAGGAACAATGAAGTTCACGTTTCTTTACCCACTGTGGTCATGAAACAATTCAGGGATGCGTAAAACGCGAAAGAAGAACCACCATATTGAAGGAAATAATTTTTCAATTGGTCACTGCTTAATCTCCTCAAAGAATACCATTTAAAAGGTATCTTTCAATGCAACCTGCGCCACGATATCCACCATCCACGAAGAAT
>NW_017041134.1:0-221 GCF_001483705.2 Eufriesea mexicana | reverse complement strand
GATGTATGTATGGGTGTCTGTATGGATGTATGTATTGATGTATGTATGAATTTGCGTATGTATCTATGTTTGTCTGCATGGAACGATGGATGTTTGGCATGGTGGACCTATGGATGGATGGGTGTATGGAAGGGTGGAAGTAAGGTTGGATGTATTTCTGCACGGATGACTGTATGGATGGATGGATGAATGCATGGATGTATGTTTGGATGTTTGTATGG
>NW_017041133.1:0-221 GCF_001483705.2 Eufriesea mexicana | reverse complement strand
GGCATCTTCCACTTTTGTGCCTCGGACTGCAATGCGGTGGTATTCTGCGCTCTACTGTGCTCTGTTATATTCTGCTTGGCTCTGGGGAGTCCAGCATTAATGGTCTCGGTACGTTTGGTTGAGCTATACTCCGTTCGGTTATGTTACGTTCGGTGAGATAAGGAGAGGATAGCTTAGACTTCTGCGCTATACACTGCCATACTCAGAATTCTGCGGTCTGC
>NW_017041132.1:0-221 GCF_001483705.2 Eufriesea mexicana | reverse complement strand
ATATTTGCAGTCAGATTCTATTGCAATGCAATGGCTATTGCAAAGCAACGTTATCTCTCCCTCATATTTACGCATAAAATGTTGCCTACCACTAAATTAGTCGAAAATTTCAATAAAATTGTACTTTTCAGTCAGATTCAGGAGCAATTCAATGGCTGTTGCAAACCAATAGGATCTTTCCTCCTCACTTATGCAGACAAACTTGCTCACCACGATATTTG
>NW_017041131.1:0-221 GCF_001483705.2 Eufriesea mexicana | reverse complement strand
CCTGGACTGGCCAGACATGGCCTGGCCTGGCCTGTCCAGACCTGACCCGACCTGACATGACCTGACCTGACCTGACCTGACCAGACGTGGTCTGACATTGCCTGGTCGTGCCTGAACTGACCTGACCTGAAACGAGCAGACTTGACCCGACCTGGCCAGACATTGCCTGGCCTGGCCTGGCCTGACGTGGCCTGACATTGCCTGGCCTGGCCTGACCTGCA
>NW_017041130.1:0-221 GCF_001483705.2 Eufriesea mexicana | reverse complement strand
TGATTTGGAGAGAACTGGTGTCTCTGACGTGTCGTACGTAAGAGTTTGAAGAAAACCGGTGTCTCTGAAGTCTCGAAAAGAAGTGTTTGGAACGAACCGATGTCTCTGAGCTCACGAACGGAAGTAAGGTCCTAGATTTTCCTAAGATCGGCCTTAGGAAAAATCGGGAGCTCGCCAAATATGATTGGCTGTTCTTGACCAAGGGCGTTTTGTCTTTGTGG
>NW_017041129.1:0-221 GCF_001483705.2 Eufriesea mexicana | reverse complement strand
TTAGGTCAGGTTTGGCCAGACATGGTTTTGTTATCTTTGACGTTTGTGCTATTCGCTGCAACTGGGCGGCTTCCTACGTTCCGGGGTGCTCTATTGCGTTCTGCTTGACCCTGGGGATTGCAGTAATAGTGGTCCGGCACGATAGGTTGAGTTAGGTCACGTATGGTTTTGTTATGATTGGTTAGGCTAGGAGAGGGTGGCTTTGACTTTGGTGCTATACA
>NW_017041128.1:0-221 GCF_001483705.2 Eufriesea mexicana | reverse complement strand
GTATGTTTGACTTTTGCGCTGTACACTGCAATGAGGTGAATTTCTGCACTCAGCTGCGCTCTAACATATCCTGCTTGGGGGTTGGCAGGCCAACACTAGTAGTCTCAGCATGTTAGGCAGAGATATAATACGTTCGGTTGTGTTACGATCGGTGAGGTTAGGATAGGGTAGCTTAGGATTTTGTGCTATACACTGTCATGCACGGTTTTCCGCGATCTGCT
>NW_017041127.1:0-221 GCF_001483705.2 Eufriesea mexicana | reverse complement strand
ACCCAGTGCTGAAGACACTTCCGCTCACCATGGAGCTGGAAAAGAGGTACAATTACGCTCTCAGCGTCTTGAGCCAATACAAATCAGACATCGCCGAGGTATGGACTCATCAGAACTCCTGGGTCATCGAGGATTCTCTGAAACGGTAAATCGAACAAGCGAATCGTCTTAGATTGAATTCTAACGAGCATCGTGTTCCGTTTAAACGATGCAGACCCTTG
>NW_017041126.1:0-221 GCF_001483705.2 Eufriesea mexicana | reverse complement strand
CAGTTATCCTTACATAAGCTGACCTAATGCAAAATAACTGAAGGAAGACCAACTCACCATAACGTGCCGATACCACAATTTCTGGCTTCTCCAGATTCAAGTTAATCATACTAAAGCGGAGGAGTGCACAGAATAGCTGTGTGCAGCAGAGGAGTAAGGATATCCAAACCTAAAGCGTACTGACGTAACCAAACCAAACGTAGCATAATTCAACATAACGT
>NW_017041125.1:0-221 GCF_001483705.2 Eufriesea mexicana | reverse complement strand
TACATACATACATACATACATTCATACATCCATACACAAACCCATACACTCACCCATACGTACATACATACGTCAACCCATACATACATCCGTACATTCGCCCTACCATACACGCACCCATACATACATCCATCCATCCAGCCGTCCATAAATCCATATAACCATACATCCGTCCAACCATACATCCTTACATATATACATCCATACATGCATCCATCCGT
>NW_017041124.1:0-221 GCF_001483705.2 Eufriesea mexicana | reverse complement strand
CATACATCCATACATCTATCCATCCATACATCCATCCACCAATACATTCATCCATACATACATCCTTACATCCACAAATCCATGCACCCATACCTCCATCCATGCATACATCCATACATCCATACATCCATACATCCATGCATACATCCATACATACATCCATTCATCCATACATCAATCAATCAATACACCCATAGATATATACATACATACATACATAC
>NW_017041123.1:0-221 GCF_001483705.2 Eufriesea mexicana | reverse complement strand
CGTTAGGCGACCTATTGACCAAGCTGTGACAGATTATAGATTTTGATTAGACCTAATCTCTGGAAAGTAGATGGCTGTGCTTGCCATTGGAATGCAGGCGTTAGACGATCTTTTCACCAAGATATTACAGGTTACAGGTTCTGACTAGACCTATTCTTTGGAAACTAGGTGGCTGTTCTTGCCATTGGATTGAAGGCGTTATGCCATCTATTCACCAGGCT
>NW_017041122.1:0-221 GCF_001483705.2 Eufriesea mexicana | reverse complement strand
GAAAAATTAACTAAATTATTTCTCCATACTCCAGGTACGTAACGTATATGATGGCCAAGCGTCAATGTGCCATCGTGTTTTACCTGGGGTATGGAATCGGTAATATGGTATTTCCTAATGCGAGTAATAATACTGCCGAAACGATATTTCAAGGATTAACACTTTATAACTGGAGACAATTCTAGATGACCTTAATTATGGATGGTAGACTGTTTTTTAAG
>NW_017041121.1:0-221 GCF_001483705.2 Eufriesea mexicana | reverse complement strand
ACATAGCTCTAAAGCTTTCAGCTTGGCCCTGGGAAGACCAGCAATAGTGGTCTCTGCACGTTATGTACAGACAGGTAATGTTCGGTCAGTTTGTGTCAGGCTAAGTTTGGTAAGGACAGCTTTAACCTCTGTTCTCTACAGTGATGTTCGGTGGATTCCTGCGCTCTACTGTGCTCTAGAATGTCTTGCTCAGCTCTGAGGAGACCAGAAATAATCGACAC
>NW_017041120.1:0-221 GCF_001483705.2 Eufriesea mexicana | reverse complement strand
TATGTTAGGATTGGACTTATTAGGACAGGGCACTTCGACTTTTGTGCTATTATTTGTAATTCGCTGGATTTCTGCGCTCCAATGCTCCCTAATACGCTCTGCTGGGCTCTGGGTATCCAGCAATATTGGTTTCGTTACGTTATGTTGAGTTTCACTACGTTTGAATATGTGAGGTGAAGTCAAGTTCTGTCAGGCTATGTTTGAGTTTTGTGGTATACACT
>NW_017041119.1:0-221 GCF_001483705.2 Eufriesea mexicana | reverse complement strand
GGTCTCGTCACGCTATGTATTGTTTCTTTACGTTCGGATAGGTAAGGTTAGGTCAAGTTTGGTAAGCGTATCTTCCACTTTTGCGCTATACACTGCTACTCGATCGACTTCTGCTGTCTACTTTATCCTAATATGTTCTGCTTGGCTCTGGGGTGCATGGAACATTGGTGACGCGTCCTTATGTTGAGTTGAACTACATTAGGATTGCTTAGGTTGTGTCA
>NW_017041118.1:0-221 GCF_001483705.2 Eufriesea mexicana | reverse complement strand
AAATAGAAGTCAAGAAATTGTTTTTATTGTCGATAAACTATTAATAACTAAAATTTGACAAGACAAACTCAGTCAACGTTTGCACCGAAGTGTTACTAGAATGAAACGCCGATGACAAGATATGAAGGTGTTGAAGTTGTGCTTGGAATATCAATACTATGTTATAGGAATTATAACTTTTAATATGAAAAGATTATTTGAGAAATAATCGAAGACACATT
>NW_017041117.1:0-221 GCF_001483705.2 Eufriesea mexicana | reverse complement strand
AGTAGATCATGTAACGTTCTCAATCCAATGGTAGGTATAGCCATCTACTTACCATAGAATAGGACTAATAAAAATTCATAACCTGTAATAACTCGATGAATGGATCACCTAACGTTCTCAATCCAATGGTAGGTATAGCCATCTACTTGCCATAGAAAAAATCTATTCGAAGTCTATAAGCTGCTATAATTTGATGAATAGACAATCTAACGTTCTCAATT
>NW_017041116.1:0-221 GCF_001483705.2 Eufriesea mexicana | reverse complement strand
TGAAAATTCAATTTTTTTGACATTTTCGGCTAATATCGTGGTGAGCTAAGTTTCTGGCATAAAGAAGGAGGAAATATTCTATTGGCGTTCTATAGCCATTACAATGCTGTAGAATCTGGCTGGAAAACTCAATCTTATCGATATTTTCGGCTATTATCGTGAGGTGACATCCTTGCATAAATAAGGAGGAAAGATATTGTTGGCACGCTATAGCCATTGCA
>NW_017041115.1:0-221 GCF_001483705.2 Eufriesea mexicana | reverse complement strand
GCGCCGCGGCCACCGTTTCTGCACACCACAGATCAAAGCAGAGAGTACTGGATCACAGTAGATAGCAGAAATTCCTCGAATATCAGTGTACAGCACAAGAGTCAAAGCTGCTCTCTCCTGACCTGACCAAACATATTATATGCAAACGTAACCTTACACCACCTAAGCGCCCTATACCACTATTGGTGACCTCCCCAGAACCAATTTGAATACACTGCAGC
>NW_017041114.1:0-221 GCF_001483705.2 Eufriesea mexicana | reverse complement strand
TGTATCCTAGCTCCAGCGTCTTTCGGTGGTGGTGGTTGTTTAAACAATTTGGGTCCCCATACCTGTCGTCTCAGGGATGATTATAGTTGCTTTAGCAAGCAAGCAAGGGTTTATCCAAGTAGTGGATTAGGTGACAATGAGTGTAGAAAAGTCAAGGAACGCTGACAGTAAGGACATAAAGCAGTGCTTTCACTTTTAGCTTTACAGTCCTAAACAAAGGG
>NW_017041113.1:0-221 GCF_001483705.2 Eufriesea mexicana | reverse complement strand
CTGGCTTCCCCAGAGGCAAGCAGAATATGTTAGTGCACAGTACGGCACGGAAGCCTACATAATGTCAGTACTGAGCACATATGTAAATGCTATCCTAATCTAGCACAACCTAACCTAACCTAACCAAAAGTAATCTAACTCCGCCTAACGTGCCACGACCCCCTCAGAGCCAATCAGAGCATAATAGAGAAGAGTAGAGCGCAGAAGTTCATAGAACCGCA
>NW_017041112.1:0-221 GCF_001483705.2 Eufriesea mexicana | reverse complement strand
TGACCACACGTAACCTACCCTAACCTAACATAACCTAACTTAACCTATCCTACCCTAACATAACCCAACCACTCCTATCCTAACCTAACCCAACCCAACCCAACCAATCCTAACCTATCGTAATCAAACCTTACCTAAACTCACCCAACCTAACCTAACCGATTGTAATCTAACCTAACCTAACCTAGCATAACATAACCAACCTTACCTGACCTGACCGT
>NW_017041111.1:0-221 GCF_001483705.2 Eufriesea mexicana | reverse complement strand
TTCTCGCATATATAAGTAGGATAGATTCTATTGGCGTGCTATAGCCATTTCAATACTATTGAACCTGGCTGGAAGGTTCAATACTATTGACAGTTTCGGCTATTATCGTGGTGAGCTATCTTTCTTGCATAAATAAGCAGGGTAGATTCTTTTGGCGAGCTATAGACATTGCAATGCAGTAGAATCTGTCTGGAAATTTCAATTTTATTGACATTTTCGAC
>NW_017041110.1:0-221 GCF_001483705.2 Eufriesea mexicana | reverse complement strand
GATAAATTGGGTGGAACTGATATTTTTCTTTTGTTATTGAAAAATTCAACGTAAGCACTGTGTTCTGGTTTCTTGAAATACTGAAATTTCAATTTAATTTTGATTCGATATCGGTCGAACAACGACGCGTTAATTAACATAAAATTAAGTTTCGTTAGAAGTTCTAAGAAATCTATCGAAATTGTTTCAGATAGTGCACAGTAAGTGATTCAAAAATTTGT
>NW_017041109.1:0-221 GCF_001483705.2 Eufriesea mexicana | reverse complement strand
ACTATCCCCTAATATCTGCCGCTTGGCTCTGGGTGGGCCAGCAATAGAGGTCGCATCGAGTTAAGTTGAGTTATGTTACGTTTGGTTGCTTCACGATTCGTCAGGTTAGGAAGGCCTAGCCTTGACCCTTGTGATATACACCGCTTTCTGGTTGATTTCTGCCATCTACACTGAAATACAATACTCTCCTCGACACTGAGGCCAGTAACGGCCGTCCAGGC
>NW_017041108.1:0-221 GCF_001483705.2 Eufriesea mexicana | reverse complement strand
TGGCAGGTAAAAATTCAATTTTACTGACATCTTAGACCAATATCGTGTTGGGCCACCTTTCTTTCATAAATAAACAGGAATAATTCTATTGGCGTGCTATAGTCATTGCAATGATATAGATTGTTGATGGAAAATACAATTTTATGACATTTTCGACAACTATCGTGGTGAGCAAACTCTCTTACATAAATAAGGAGGAATGATTCTATTGGCGTGCTATA
>NW_017041107.1:0-221 GCF_001483705.2 Eufriesea mexicana | reverse complement strand
CAGGACAGGCGCGGCCAGGTCGTGTCAGGTCAGCTCAGGTCAGGTCAGATCAGTCAGGTCAAGACAGGTCAGGTCAAGTCAGGTCATGCAAGGTCAGGTCAAGTGTGGTAATGTCAGGCCAGGCCTGACCATGTCTGGTCAGGTCAGGTCAGTTCAGATCAGTTCACTTCAGATCAGATCATGTCTGGTCAGTTCAGTTCAGGCCAGGTCAGACAAGGTCA
>NW_017041106.1:0-221 GCF_001483705.2 Eufriesea mexicana | reverse complement strand
ATAGATCGCAGAACGCCTTCAATACAATGGCAAGTACAGCCATCTACTTGCCAGAGAATAAGCGTTTTCAAAACCTATAATATGTTAGAGCTTGGTGAGTAGGTCACCTAACGCCTTCAATCCAACGGCAAGTATATCCATCTACTTGCCAGAGAATGGGGCTATTTAAAATCTATAACCCGTTATAGCTTGCTGAATAGGTCGCCCAAGGCCATCAATCC
>NW_017041105.1:0-221 GCF_001483705.2 Eufriesea mexicana | reverse complement strand
ATCTGGCTGGAATATTCAATTTTATAGACATTTTCGACTAATTTATTGGTGAACTAACTTTCTCGCATAAATGAGGAGGATATACTCTATTGACGTGCTGTAGCCATTGCATTGCTACAGGATATGGCAGGAAAACTCAATTTTAATGACATATTTGACTTATTTAGTGGTGAGCTACCTTTCTTGCTTAGATAAGGAGGAAGGACGCTTTTGGCGTGCCG
>NW_017041104.1:0-221 GCF_001483705.2 Eufriesea mexicana | reverse complement strand
AAATATCGTAACCTAACCTACCCTAACGCAACCTAATCAAAAGCAAACTGACATAAACTGACGTGCCGCGACAATTATTGCTGGGTTTCCCATCGTCGAGCAGAATACAGTGGACAGTGGCAGCGCGCGGAGGTCCACCGAATAACAATGTATACCAGGAAAACCAAATCTAGGCAAACATAACGCAACCAAACGTTGCCTGACTAAACCCAACGGGCCGG
>NW_017041103.1:0-221 GCF_001483705.2 Eufriesea mexicana | reverse complement strand
TCAAAATCCATAACCTGTTATAGCTTGGTGAAGAGATCGCCTATCGCCTTCAATCCAATGGCATGTACCGCCAGATACTTGCCAGGGAAACATCTATCCAAGATCTATAATCTGTTATAGGTTCGTGAATAGATCGCCTAACGCCTTCAATCCATTCCCAGGTAATGCCATCTACTTGCCTGGGAATAGGCCGATTAAAATTCTATAACCTGTTATAGCAT
>NW_017041102.1:0-221 GCF_001483705.2 Eufriesea mexicana | reverse complement strand
GTTAGGATGTGTTAGGTTGCGTTTGCTTGTGTTATGTTTGGTTTGGTTAGGATAGGGCAGCTTTGGCTTTTGTGTTGTTCACGGCTATTCGGTGGATCTCTGCGCTTTGCTGTTCTCTAATATGTTCTGCTTGCCTCTAGGGAGGCTAGAAATAGAGGCCTCGCCTCGTTATATTTCGTTATTCTACTTTTGGATAGGTTAGCTTAGGAGAAGTTCAGTAA
>NW_017041101.1:0-221 GCF_001483705.2 Eufriesea mexicana | reverse complement strand
ACGTTCTATGGAGAACGCTACATTTGGTTAGGTTAGGGTAGGAGAGGTTTTGTTCGTATAACTACGGCTTTTGTGCTATACATTGCAATGCGGTCGATATCTGCGCTCTGATGTGCTGAAGTATATTCTACTTGGAACTGGGGATGCCAACAATAGTAGTCTCCGCACGTTAGGCTGGTTTACGTTCCCTTTGGTTAGGTTAGGTTGTGTCAACCTCGGTC
>NW_017041100.1:0-221 GCF_001483705.2 Eufriesea mexicana | reverse complement strand
CCGTGCTCGACTCTGGGGAGGCCCGTAATTGTGGCCTCGGCTCGTTAGTTAGAGTTAGGTTGCATTTGGTTATGTGACGTTTGGTTTGGTTAGTACAGGATAGTTTTGGCTTTCGCGCTATTCACTGCTGTTCTGGCGACTCCAGCGGCGTCCATTGCTTTGCTATACTCTGCATAGCTCTCGTGGGACCAGCAACGGCTTTCATGGCACGTCAGGTTTTG
>NW_017041099.1:0-221 GCF_001483705.2 Eufriesea mexicana | reverse complement strand
CCATACATACATCCATACATATATCCTTACATACATCCATGCATACATCCATACATACATCCACACAAACATCCATACTTACACCCGGTCTTCCGGCCATCCACCCATCCACTCATCCACACACGCATCCATACATCCATGCATCCGTACATCCATAAACACGTACATCCGTACATCCATACATGCATACACCCATACATACATAACACAAATACATGCAT
>NW_017041098.1:0-221 GCF_001483705.2 Eufriesea mexicana | reverse complement strand
CTAAATATTCTCACAGATTCTCGATTAATATAGAAAATATAGATATACAATATTAAAAGAGAAGCAACAAACAGGTAATACGAAAAGCGTAAAAATCCTCGACGGGGTTAAAAATGAAAAAGAATATTAATTTACAAAATTTTTGAAAATTTAACTAGTCTACTGCAATTAATAATTGCGTATTTTAGAATATATAAATGCATCGATAAATTTAAATATTC
>NW_017041097.1:0-221 GCF_001483705.2 Eufriesea mexicana | reverse complement strand
TCGCCAATTTTTAATCATGCCTCAAATGGTAGCAAACCTTGGCAATTTTTGTCACCTACACACTTTTCCCCTTAAACCTAAATCCCTTTTGATACTTTATATACAATTGTTTGTATATTCGTAACGAGTTGGTCTATTATTTCATACAATTGTTAAATTCCTCTTTATGTCGCGAATTTTTAATCATGCCTCAAACGGTAGCAAACCTTGGCAATTTCTGT
>NW_017041096.1:0-221 GCF_001483705.2 Eufriesea mexicana | reverse complement strand
TAGTTCTGCTCTGCGTTGTTTAAGGTACGCGAATAGTATGCGATTGGCAGGTCTTGATTATTTGAAATCTGCGATAGGACGGCTCCTATTCCGACATTAAATGCATCTGTAGTTAAAGTAAATTCTTTAGAGAAATCTGGGAATTGTAAAACTGGTTTGCTGATTAATTTTTGTTTTAAGGTTAAAAACGAATTTTCTAGTTCTTCCGTTCAATAAAATGA
>NW_017041095.1:0-221 GCF_001483705.2 Eufriesea mexicana | reverse complement strand
AGTCGAGCAGGGGAAAGTAGAGAACAATAGAGCGCAGAAATCCAGCTAAGAGCAGTCTATTCCCAGAAAGTGAAATGTATCCAGACCTACGCCAAGCAAGCGTAGCCTAACTAATCGAAACAAAACTCAACCTATCGTGACGAGAACACAATTACTCACCTCCTCAGAGTCGAGCAAAGTATAGTAGAGCACAGTAGAGCGAAGAAATCCATTGAGTAGCA
>NW_017041094.1:0-221 GCF_001483705.2 Eufriesea mexicana | reverse complement strand
ACCATCTGTTTCTTTCCCTCCAAAATTTTTTGAAGAGAAAAAATTTGGAAAATGAAGCAGGTGACAAGCAAACATTGTTAGGCAAATATAAATAAATTTGTTGAAAAATATAATTTATTTTCTTTTACTTCAAAAACTGACAGGACTTTTCGGTAGACCTAATATTTATGAATTAAAGAATTCATATCTAACAGATGAAATTATATAATCTGCGAACATTA
>NW_017041093.1:0-221 GCF_001483705.2 Eufriesea mexicana | reverse complement strand
GAATCTTTCCGCCGTATTTATGCAAGAAAGTTACCTCACCACGATGTTAGTCGAAAATGTCAAAAAAGTTGCATTTTCGAAGCAGTTTCTACAGCATTGCAATGGCTATAGCACGCCAATAGTATCTTTCCTGCTTATTTCTGCAGGGTTGTCAGCTATCCGCGATATTAGTCGAAAATGTCAATAAAACTGTATTTTCCATCCAGATACTATAGAATTGC
>NW_017041092.1:0-221 GCF_001483705.2 Eufriesea mexicana | reverse complement strand
CTCGGCTCGTTGCGGTTAGTTATTCTATGTTTGGTTACGTTAGGTTAGGGCAGGATAGGTTAGAATATATTTGACTTTTGTGCTATACACTTCTATTCGGCGGCTTTCTGCGCTCTACTGTGCACCAGAATTTTCTGCTTGGCTATGGGTAGGCCGGGAATAGTGGTTTCGGCACGTTAGTTTTATTCAGGCTACGTTTGGTAAGGCTACGTTGGTATGGG
>NW_017041091.1:0-221 GCF_001483705.2 Eufriesea mexicana | reverse complement strand
CATTTGTAAGTGGCTATGCAGCACTTTTTAAATATCTAAAAATAACTAAAATAGTTAAAATGTTAACACAATTTTATGAAAATTATCTTCCTAATGATCCAGTGGCAGCAAAAATTATTGCTGATTATTTACATGTAAATTTAACTTCTGCTTCAAGGATGATCTTTTTTTATTAGCTGATGAGCAAATTGAAAATTATTGTGGAGTTAGTGGTGCTTTAG
>NW_017041090.1:0-221 GCF_001483705.2 Eufriesea mexicana | reverse complement strand
GTATGCCCATTGTCATTCTAGAAGCGCAATATGACACAAATCATACCTGCACAGATTAATCCACTTGATACAGTGCTCTATTGGACGATGTACGAACAACGGTACTGTAAATTGTAAATATCTGTACCCATAACTGACGTATGCATTTATTACACAATCGCAGTTGTGGAATTATGTCGTAAGCGAAGAAATTAATCCAACGGCTACAGTACTGTTGTGAC
>NW_017041089.1:0-221 GCF_001483705.2 Eufriesea mexicana | reverse complement strand
ATGTGAAAGTGTTTCAATGGTTACACCAGCAGTATTCGCGTTACATTGGAAAAGTAATATAGCATTGCAAAAATTGAACAATATGTATAGTGTTTACAATCCATGTATTGTATGATTGATTGGTCAAAAAGAATATTACAGTTTCAATATAAACGCGTTAAATTGGGACGTTTGAAAAAATAATATAGGATTGCAAGAGTTGAACGATATGTATAGTGTTC
>NW_017041088.1:0-221 GCF_001483705.2 Eufriesea mexicana | reverse complement strand
TCTTGATTAAAGTCGCGGCGAAATTACTTTATTCCTTTTGCACGAACGCTCGATGCGCGGTCCGCCGCCTCGTCTTTTTTCACCCCTCTGCGCACCCCTTTTCGCCCTTCCTCGTTCCACCCTAACACAAGGGATTCCCACTTGTACCGTATTCCCCGGAGTCTCGATTCGACCGGGACAGACCGTATCGTTTCGCTGTTTCCCGAGATCTTTGATCCCCG
>NW_017041087.1:0-221 GCF_001483705.2 Eufriesea mexicana | reverse complement strand
AATGCTCTCGACACGTAAGTCTTAGTTATGTTGCGCTCGGTTATGTTATGTTTGGCTAGGTTATGATGGGATGGCCTTTACTTTTGTGTTATACACGGCTACTCTGTGGATTTCTGCGCTCTACATTACTCTACTGCGCTCCGCTCGGCTCTCGGGAGGCCAGCAATAGTGGTAGCGGCACGTCGGCTTGAGACAAATTACGTTTGGTTAGGTTAGGGTTG
>NW_017041086.1:0-221 GCF_001483705.2 Eufriesea mexicana | reverse complement strand
TAAGCATTGACTTTTGTGATATTCACTGGCATCCGGTGGATTTCTGCGCTCTACATTGCTCTACTATGCTCCGCTCGTCTATGGGAAAGCCAGTAATAGTGGTCTCGGCACGTTTGGCTTAGTTAGGCTACGTTGGGTTGTGTTATGTTTGTATTTCTTAGGTATGGGAAGCTATGACTTACGTGCCGTACACTGTTTCTGGATGTATTTCAGCGCTCTGC
>NW_017041085.1:0-221 GCF_001483705.2 Eufriesea mexicana | reverse complement strand
TAACGATTCGTTGGTCCTTAGTCGCTAGAAGGGCCTGGCTGATAAACGCAGACCAATTTCAGAGTCCATAAACAATTGACTCCTTCCGACTTTCACTAAGGGCCAATTCATCCCTTCACCCCACCAAAAACTAACATATAAGCACCCAAAAAATTTGTGAAAAGTCAGTTCAGTCAGTTCTAGTTTCAGTTTCAGTTTTGTCTTTTCCTCTTCGCCGACTT
>NW_017041084.1:0-221 GCF_001483705.2 Eufriesea mexicana | reverse complement strand
GTCTCGGCACGACAGTCTGAGTTGTGCTGCGTTTGGTTATGTTACGTTTGGCTAGGTTAGAGTAGGATAGATTAGCCTTTCCCGCTATACACTGCTATTCGGTGGATTTCTGCGCTCTACGTTGCTATGCTATACTCTGCTCGATTCTGCGGAGGCCAGCAATAGTGGTCGTAGCACCATAGGTTTTCCTAGGCTACGTTTGGTGATGTTAAGATTGGATA
>NW_017041083.1:0-221 GCF_001483705.2 Eufriesea mexicana | reverse complement strand
TTATCGCCGTGTGCATGCTTTCTTGCATGAATTAGGAGGAAAGATTCTAGTGGCGTGCCGTTGGCTTTGTCATGCAATTGAATCAGTCTAGAAAGTTCAATTTTATTGACATTTTCTTCTATTTCCGTGGTTAGCAAACATTCATGCATAAATAAGGTGGAAGGATTCAATTAGTGTGTCATAGCTGTTGCAATGATGTGAAACTGATTGGAATGTTCAAT
>NW_017041082.1:0-221 GCF_001483705.2 Eufriesea mexicana | reverse complement strand
GGATGTATGGATGGAAGGGTGTATGGATCGATGGATGTACGGATGTGGTGATGTGTGGATGGACGTATGTATGGATGTATGCATGGATGTATGTATGAAAGTTTCTATGGAAGAATGCATGGATGTATGTAAGGATGTTTGTATGGATGTATGTATGAATTCATGTATGGATGTATGTAAGGTTGTATGTATGAAAGTGTGTATGAAAGAATGTATGAGTG
>NW_017041081.1:0-221 GCF_001483705.2 Eufriesea mexicana | reverse complement strand
CCATACAGAGCTCTAATTATTTCAGCTTGTCCCTGGGAATGCCAGCAATAGCGGTCTCGGCACCCTGGGTTTAGGTAGGCTATGTATGGCAACGTCCTGTTGGTTTGGGTTATGTTTGGGCCGTATTGACCTTTCTGATATACACTGCGTTTCTATGGATATCTGCGCTCCACTCTCCATCAATGTGTTCCGCTTTGCCCTGGGGAGGGCAACAAAAGCAG
>NW_017041080.1:0-221 GCF_001483705.2 Eufriesea mexicana | reverse complement strand
AGTGGATGGATGTATGGATGGATGCATTTACGGATGTGTCTATGGGTGTATGGATGGGTGGATGTATCGAATGATAGACGTACGAATGGACGGATATATGGTTGTATGGATGTATATATGTATGGATGTATGGATTTACGGATGTATGGGTGTGTGGGTGGATGAATGTAAGGATGGATGTTCGTGTGGATGACAGGGTATGTGGATGGATGGATGTATTG
>NW_017041079.1:0-221 GCF_001483705.2 Eufriesea mexicana | reverse complement strand
TTAAATACGAGGAGGTTGCAAAATTCTGCCATTTTTACAAAAATAGTTTTATTTTGTTGTAATGTCGGTGAATGCAATAATAAATTGGTAATAGAATTATTTCTATCGGATACTATAGTCAAATGAATGGTGAATGGAATAATAGTATAATAAAATTAAAAAAAATAGGATAACGAGATTGCACGTACATATGTATATTATAAGAAAAATCGTGAAGACGA
>NW_017041078.1:0-221 GCF_001483705.2 Eufriesea mexicana | reverse complement strand
CGTTTCCAAGTAATTTCAGACTCAATGAAGAGTATACCACCGACATGTTACGAATTAAAAAATTTATATGGCAGAATATACACCGGATGCATTTAATCAGCACGCACCAGTCATACTGAATAAGAATAAGTATAATTCTACCTGGTCTTTAAGGCAATAGTTAACAGGTGCGTGTTTAATGGAGTAATTTTTTCGGAAAGAAATTACCTAGTAGTAAAAAA
>NW_017041077.1:0-221 GCF_001483705.2 Eufriesea mexicana | reverse complement strand
GGCGTCTATGATGGCCAAGCTTCAAAGTCCCATCGTGTTTTACCTGGTACGAGGTAGGCAATAATATTTTTACATAAATCAAGGGATCAGAACCTATCGGATTACTATAGCCATTCCAATTTCTATAGGTATTTGACTAAAATTTTCAATTGTATTGCTATTTTCCACTAACATCGTGGTGAGCTAATATTTTTGCATAAATGAAGGTATCAAAACCTATT
>NW_017041076.1:0-221 GCF_001483705.2 Eufriesea mexicana | reverse complement strand
GTGCTATACACTGCGATGCGGCGGATTCCTGCGCTCTACTGCGCCCTAGTACATTCTGCTCGGTTCTGGGGATACAGCAATAGTGTCCTCGGCGCGTTAGTCTGAGTTGGGTTACCTTCGTCTATGTAGTGCTCGATTAGGCTAGAATAGGGTAGTTCAGACTGTTGTGCTATGTAACGCGATTCGGTGGACTTCTGCGATCTACGTTGCTCTAAAATGCT
>NW_017041075.1:0-221 GCF_001483705.2 Eufriesea mexicana | reverse complement strand
TTTGACCCTTCCGGTAGTTCCAGTGTTAAAAGCATATCGTTCCTGTCTATGCTCGTGTGAACGTGCCGTTATGCAGGTCACGTGATGCGCAAAGGACCGAAGAGTCGCATTTTACATCGTAGGAGATCAGTCGTAGCTATATTCGAGCACTGAACGCGTGGAGTATTATGAGAGATAAGATTTTTTGCGAGACGTGTGAATAAAAATATTACATTTGTAGA
>NW_017041074.1:0-221 GCF_001483705.2 Eufriesea mexicana | reverse complement strand
AAATAAGGAGGAAAGATTCTATTGGTTTGCTATAGCCATTGTAGTCCTGTAGAATCTGCCTGTTAAATTCAATTTTATTGACATTTTTGGTTAAAAGCGTGGTGAGCTTACCTTCGGGCGTAAATAAGGAGGAAAGATTCTATTGGTTCGCTATAGCGATTGTAGTCCTGTAGAATCTGCCTGTAAAATACAATTTTATTGACATTTTCGACTAATATCGT
>NW_017041073.1:0-221 GCF_001483705.2 Eufriesea mexicana | reverse complement strand
GGGAGGCAACCAATGGCTGTCTCGTCTCGTTAGGTTGAGTTATGCTACGTTTGGTTATGTTGGAATAGGATAGCATTGGCTTTTGTGCTATACATTCTTTTTCTGTGGATCCCTCTGTTCTACTCTGATCTAACGTGCTCTGCTTGGCGATGGGCAGACAGCAATAGTGGTGGCGGCACGTTTGGCTGAGTTACTTTACCCTTTGTTCGATTAAGGCAGGC
>NW_017041072.1:0-221 GCF_001483705.2 Eufriesea mexicana | reverse complement strand
ACATAACCCGCCAAAACGTAACCTACCCAAACGCAGGATGAATCAAATGACGTGCCGCGAATTATGCTGCTGGCCTCCCCGGAGCCAAGCAGAATATTGCAGAGCGCAGCAAATCACGGAAATCCACCGTACAACTGTGTATAGCGAGAAAGTCAAAACCAACACACCATAGTCAGCATAACCTAACATAGCTAAATGAAACCTCAATAAACCTTACATGC
>NW_017041071.1:0-221 GCF_001483705.2 Eufriesea mexicana | reverse complement strand
GTAAGGAAGTTAACTCACACACAGTATTAGTCGATAATGTCAATAAAGTTGAACTTTCCAGCCCGCTATTATAGCATTGCGCCCGCTATAGCACGTGAATTGAATCTTTCCTACTTATACATCTAAGAAGGTTAGCTCACCACGGTGTTATTCGAAACTGTCAAAAAATTTGAATTTTCCAACCACATTCTTTATCATTGCAATGACTATAGCACGTCAAT
>NW_017041070.1:0-221 GCF_001483705.2 Eufriesea mexicana | reverse complement strand
TATGGACTTCTGCGTTCTACTATCCACTAATGTGTTCTGCTTGGCTCTGTAGATGCCAGCAATTGCGGTCGCGGCTGGTTAGGTTGATCTATGTTGCGTTTGGCAATGTAAGTAATGGTTCGGTTAGGAGAGGATAGCTTTGACATTAATGCTATAACCTGCCATTAGGTAGATTACTGCACCCAACAGTGCTCTAATGTCTTCAGCTTCGCGCTGTGAAG
>NW_017041069.1:0-221 GCF_001483705.2 Eufriesea mexicana | reverse complement strand
CTCTAGCATAATCTCCGTCGGTATGGGGATGCCAGCAATGGCGGTCTCGACACGCTAGGTTGAATTAAGTTAGGCTTGGCTAGGCTAGGTTATGGTAGGTTTGGTTAGGATGACATTGACTTTTTTGCTATACACTGCCATTCGAACGATCTCAGAGTTCTACTGTGCACTAATATGCCCCGCTTCGCGCTGGGGAGTCCAGTAATATTGGTCTCGGCTGG
>NW_017041068.1:0-221 GCF_001483705.2 Eufriesea mexicana | reverse complement strand
AGAAAGGTAGCTCACCACGATATCAGTCGAAAATGTCCATAAAATCGAGTTATCCTGTCAGATGCTGTAGCATGGCAAAGACTATATTACGGCAGTAGAATCTTTCCTCCTCATATATGCAAGAAAGTTGGGTCACCACGATGGTAGTCCATAATGTAAGTAAAATTGAACTTTCCAGCCAGATTCTATAGCAATGCCATGGCTACAGCACGCCAAAAGTA
>NW_017041067.1:0-221 GCF_001483705.2 Eufriesea mexicana | reverse complement strand
ATTATCGTGGTGAGCTACCTTTCTTGCATAAATAAGCAGGGTAGACTCTATTGTCGTGCTGTACACATTGCCATGATATAGAGTGTGGTTGGAAAATTCAATTTTATTGACATTCTCGGCTAATATCGAGGTGAGATGAAATTCTCGCATAGCAAAGTATGAATGATACTATTGACTTGCTATAGCCTACGCAATGCTGTAGAATCTGGATGGAAAATTCA
>NW_017041066.1:0-221 GCF_001483705.2 Eufriesea mexicana | reverse complement strand
AGGTTATGTGTGGTTAGGTTACGTTAGGTTTGGTTAGGTTAGGTTTGGTTAGGTTGGGTAAGGCTCGGTTACGTCAGGATACGATATGTTAGGTTCGGATAGGTAAAATTTGGATGGGTATGTTACGTTAGGTTAGGTTAGGTTAGGTTAGGTTAGGTTAGGATAGGTTAGGTTAGGTAAGGTTAGGTTGCGTTAGGTTAGGATAGGTTAGTCCATGTTAC
>NW_017041065.1:0-221 GCF_001483705.2 Eufriesea mexicana | reverse complement strand
AGTAGGGCGCAATAGTCCTCTTAATAGCGGTGTACAACACAAAAGATGAAGAAATCGTGACAAAACATAACCTAACCAAACAAGACCGAACTTAACCTGACAACACATAACGTGCCGAGATTGCAATTGCTGGCCTTTCCAGTGCCAAGCTGAATATATTAGAGCACGGCAGGGCGCAGAAATCCACCTAACAATAGACTACGGCACTAAAGACAAAGCTA
>NW_017041064.1:0-221 GCF_001483705.2 Eufriesea mexicana | reverse complement strand
CTATTTTATGTGCTTCTGCGCTGTACTGTGCGCTACCACGCTCTGCTTCTGTCTGTGGACGCTTGGAATAGTGGTAGAAGCAAGTTCGATTGAGTCATGCTACGTTGGGATATTCAGGGTTTGGTCACGTTCTATTGGGATAGCTTTGACTTTTGTGTTATACGTTGCTATTCTATCGATTTCAGGGTCCTACGTTGCTCTGCTATACTCTGCCTGGCTCT
>NW_017041063.1:0-221 GCF_001483705.2 Eufriesea mexicana | reverse complement strand
CGTGCCTAGACAACTATTGCTGACCTACACGGAGCAAAGATGGCTATACTAGACTCGGGAGAGCGCAGAAATCAACCGCACTGAAGTGCAAGGTACAAAAGTCGAATGACAGAACCTAACCTAGCCAAGCGAGGCCTAACACATTCTAGCGTGCCGATACCACTACCCCTGACATACCCAGCGACAAGCAGAGCATATTAGACAAAAGGGAAGCGAGGAAA
>NW_017041062.1:0-221 GCF_001483705.2 Eufriesea mexicana | reverse complement strand
TTTGGCGTGAAATAGCCACTGCAATGGTATAGAATGTGCCTGGCAGATTCAATTTTATTGACACTTTTGACTTATATCGTGGAGAGGTAACTTTCTTGCATAAATAATGTGGAAATATCCTATTGGCGTGCTATAGCCTTTGCAGTGCTATAGAATCAGGCTGGAAGGTTCAATTTTATTGACAGTTTCGACTAATAACGAGGTGAGCTGCCTTTCTTGCA
>NW_017041061.1:0-221 GCF_001483705.2 Eufriesea mexicana | reverse complement strand
CGGAAATCTTTGACCTTTGTGCTATGCACCGACATCCAATGGACGTCTGCGCTCTACTCTCCTGTAGGACGCACTGCTTTGCGATGCGGTGGCCAGCAATTGTATTCAAGGCACGTTAGGCTGAGTTAGGTTACGTTTGGTTATGGTGAGTCTGGCAAGGTAAGGGTAGGGTACCTTTGTCTTTTGTGCAATGGACTGCGATACGGCGGATTTCTGCGCTC
>NW_017041060.1:0-221 GCF_001483705.2 Eufriesea mexicana | reverse complement strand
TACTTATATATACGAGAAAGTTATCTCACCACGATAATAGCTGAAAATGTAAATGAAATTGAAATTTCCAACCACTCTGAATATCATTGCAATGTCTATAGCACCCCAAGAGAATCTACCTTGCTAATCTAGGCAAGAAAGGAAGCTCACCGCGATAGTAGTCGAAAATGTCAATAATATTGAACTTTCCAGCAAGATTCTATAGCATTGCAAAGGATATA
>NW_017041059.1:0-221 GCF_001483705.2 Eufriesea mexicana | reverse complement strand
CCAGAGAATAAGTCTATTCAAAATTAATGAGCTGTCACAGCTTGGCGAATAGATCGCCTTACGTCTTCAATCCAACGGCAAGTACAGCCATCTGGGTGCCAGGGTATAGGTCTATTCAAAATCTATAACATTTTATACCTTGGTGACTAGATCGTCTTACGCATTCAATCCATTGGCAAGTACAGCCATCTACTTGCCAGAGAATTGGTCTATTCAAAATC
>NW_017041058.1:0-221 GCF_001483705.2 Eufriesea mexicana | reverse complement strand
TTGTTTGATTTCTCACGATCGTCTGATGTCCCGTTTAATAATTTTTTGATCGTCAAGAAGAACAGCGAGGCGCGTCTTCCACGTATTATTGCCGTCGCAACAATGACTAATATTTAGTTTATACTAATATTTAATATATCTTAGATATTTCATACTTCTTTTAATAAATATATTTCTTATGGAAAGGGTGACAACAAATAGGAGAGAAAGGGAAAAGGTGG
>NW_017041057.1:0-221 GCF_001483705.2 Eufriesea mexicana | reverse complement strand
CGGGGAGATTAGAAATGGTGCTCTCACCGCGATAGTTTGAATACTGCTACGTTTGTATATGTTGCGATTTTCTAGGTTGGGGCATGTTAGCTTCGACTTTTGTTCAATGCACTGCTATTCTATGGGTTTCTGCGCTCGACATAGCTCTAATATGTTCAGCATGGCTCTGGCGAGGGAAGAAATAGACATCTCGCCACGTTAGTTCTAGATATGTTACACTT
>NW_017041056.1:0-221 GCF_001483705.2 Eufriesea mexicana | reverse complement strand
AGCGGAACATACTAGAGCACAGCAGAGCGCAGAAATTCGAAGTATAGCGGAGTATAGCACAAATGTCATAGCAATCCCGTCCTAACATAACCAAGCGCAACGTAAGCAAACGTAGCTTAACTCAACCTAACGCGCAGAGACCACCCTTGCTTGCATCCCCAGAGCAAAACTGATCATAATAGAGCACATCAGAGCACAGAAAGCCACCAAACAGCAACGAA
>NW_017041055.1:0-221 GCF_001483705.2 Eufriesea mexicana | reverse complement strand
GAAAGTATTGTCAATAAAGGTGATCATAATGCTCATTTATAAAATTTTGTAACTAATATATATGTTATGTATTATTATATATTCTAATTTTATTATTAATTTTATAATTTTTTTTATTAATTTATAACGTTTTTGCTGTGGAAATAAAGCATTTATTTATTTGTCATTTTCGTAAAAGAAACGTATTTGTATTTGCTTCATTGATATTAATAAATATAAGA
>NW_017041054.1:0-221 GCF_001483705.2 Eufriesea mexicana | reverse complement strand
CACACTCAGTCTTCTAACTCAACTCAAATTTGCCTACTTCCGACTTCTCAATTCTTCTCAATTCTCTATTCTATTCTATTCTGACTGCCTCGCGCCCTTGCATCCTTAATTAAAGCCAAATCTATCTCTTTCAATACGCATTCTTTCCTTCTCAATCATTCGACATACATTCCGACAAAAGGATTTGGCGCTATGGTTTCTTCTTCCGCGTTGGGCCCGAT
>NW_017041053.1:0-221 GCF_001483705.2 Eufriesea mexicana | reverse complement strand
TAATATCGTGGTGAGCTAACTTTCTTGCATAAACAAGAAGGAAAGATCCTATAGGCGCGCTATCGCCATTGCAATGCTGCAGAATCGGGCTGGAAAGTTCAACTTTATTGACATATCCCATTATTATCGTGGTGAGCTAGCTTCCTGGCATAAGTATGGAGGAAAGATCCCTTTTGTGTGCTATAGCCATTGCAATGCTGTAGAATCGGGCCGGAAATTTC
>NW_017041052.1:0-221 GCF_001483705.2 Eufriesea mexicana | reverse complement strand
GTCGGTCTGCGCGCTCATATCCTGCGGTGCGCAGGCGCGGGCCATCGTGGCAGACAATGGGCGTCGTCCCTCGCCTACCTGCGCCGTAGCGTCGACCAAGATGCCGGTGGAAAAAAAGCAGCAAACACAACACAAAAGACACAAACAATTCACGTTGTGCCGCACTCCAGGACGCGAGTCCCCGGCCACTAACGCACAATTACCACACGAATACCCGGGCA
>NW_017041051.1:0-221 GCF_001483705.2 Eufriesea mexicana | reverse complement strand
CTGCCGCTTGATGGATTTCTGCGCTCCACAGTGATATATTATGCCCCGCTTTGCTCTGGGGAGTGCAGGGATAGCGGCCGTGTCACATTAGCCTTAATTATATAGCGTTTGGTTATGTCATGTTTGTTTGTTCAGATTTAGGTAGCCTAGACATTTTCGATATTCCCTGACACCTATGTATTTCGGCGCTCTCCTCTACTCTAACATGTTCCTATTGGCTC
>NW_017041050.1:0-221 GCF_001483705.2 Eufriesea mexicana | reverse complement strand
GTTTTCACACGAACTTCTTTTACACGATTTTGATGTAACACGAGTTAGGAAAAAGATTTAATTTTCTTTTTACACGACTTATTTTGATTTAACACGATCGGCCCAAATTTTTGGCCCAACCAAAACACAAACATAACGATTAATTACCGAATTCGTTGTTAAATCCACTGAAACATCGGCACCACTGGAGGCTAGTCCAAATTTTGTTCAAGAGATTACAG
>NW_017041049.1:0-221 GCF_001483705.2 Eufriesea mexicana | reverse complement strand
TTCTACGTTAATTAAATATAATAATAACGTTTCAGTACGTACAATTCATTATTATCATAATAATAATTTTATTAATTCTTAACTGCTTTCGATAACAATATATCAGTTAGTTTAATTTATTAATTTTTCATTAGGTTGTATAACTATATGTCAAATATAGCTGTCTAATATTTAATGAATTTAGATAACAATACTTCAGTAAACACGGTTTACTAATTTTC
>NW_017041048.1:0-221 GCF_001483705.2 Eufriesea mexicana | reverse complement strand
CTGTGGACAGCTATACTCAGTAATGTATTGTCATTTGTCAGTGGCACTAAAGGCATCTGATCTTTCCGTTGATCATTCTAGAATCGCTGCGGAATTTAAATCATCAGAGGACCAATTAGTACAACTGCTACAGTACTGCGATGATGACCGTACTCAGAAGCGTTTCGTCAATTTTTAATGTCTCGAGCGGTAATTGGTCAGACCTTTGTCATTCTAGAATT
>NW_017041047.1:0-221 GCF_001483705.2 Eufriesea mexicana | reverse complement strand
GTTGCATCAATTTTGATATGAGGGAATCGATAATGAACTGATATGCAGATTTAAATGAGTGCATTATGAGGATAGCATATTAAAGAACAGTATAAATGTCTCAGAGCAAAGTTCTATAAATGGTTATATTTTAAAGAAAACGGGCAGTTGGTTTTAAAGTCCATTTGTAAGAAGGTGCAATACAATGTAAGACATGCTGGTTAAGATACGTTATATATAAA
>NW_017041046.1:0-221 GCF_001483705.2 Eufriesea mexicana | reverse complement strand
TCAGGTCAGGTCAGGTCAGGTCAGATCAGTCAGGTATGGTAAGGACATGTCAGGCCAGGTAAGGTCAGTTTAGGTCAGGTCATATCAGGTCAGGTCAGGTCATGCCATGGCCAGGCCAGACCATCTCTGGTCAGGTCAGGTCAGTTCAGGTCAGTTCTCTTCAGATCAGGTCATGTCATGTCAGATCAGGTCAGGTCAGGTCAGTTCATGTCACGTCAGGC
>NW_017041045.1:0-221 GCF_001483705.2 Eufriesea mexicana | reverse complement strand
ATCAGATCACGGTGGAGCGCAGGAGTCCGCCGAATAGCAGTGTATAGAACGAAAGTCAAATCTGTCCTCTCCTAACATAACCAATCGTAGAATAACCAAACGTAAACTATCTCAACTTAGCGTGCAGCGGCCACTATTGCTCGCCTCCCCAGGGCCAAGCAGGATACACTAGAGCACAGTAGGTCACAGAAACACGCGTCGTTGCAGTGTAAAGCACAAAG
>NW_017041044.1:0-221 GCF_001483705.2 Eufriesea mexicana | reverse complement strand
TCGAAAATGTCAATAAAGTTATATTTTGCAGCCAGAGTCTGTAGCACTGCAGTGGCTATAGCAGGCCAATGGAATTTTTCCTCCTTATTTACGCAAGAAAGTTAGCTCACCCCGACATTAGTCGTATATGTGAATAATATTGAATCTTCCATCCAGACTCTATAGCATTGCAATGGTTATAGCACGCCAATAGAGTCTTTCGCCTTTATTTATGCAAGAAA
>NW_017041043.1:0-221 GCF_001483705.2 Eufriesea mexicana | reverse complement strand
ATAGGTCTATTGAATATCCTTAATCTGTTATAGCTTGGTGAATAGATCGCCTAACGCCTTCAAACCAATGGCATGTGCAGACATCTACTTGCCAGAAAATAGATCTATTCAAAATCTATATCCTGTTGAAGCATGGTGAATAGATCGCCTAACGCCTGCAATCGAATGGCAAGTACTGCCGTCTGCTTGCCAGAGAAAAAGTCTATTCAAAACCTATAAGC
>NW_017041042.1:0-221 GCF_001483705.2 Eufriesea mexicana | reverse complement strand
TAATATCGTGGTGAGCTGTCTTCCTTGCATAAATGAGGAGGAAAGATTCTATTGGCAAGCAATGACCATTGCAATGCTATAGAATGTGGCCGGAAAATTCAATTTTATTGACATTTTCCAATAATATTGTTGTGCGCTACCTTTCTTGTATAAATAAAGAGGAAATATTCTTTTGGCTTGGTATAAGCATTGCAATGATGTAGAATGTGTCTGGTAGATTC
>NW_017041041.1:0-221 GCF_001483705.2 Eufriesea mexicana | reverse complement strand
TGCAACGCTATAGAATCTGTATGGGAAATTCAATTTTATTGACATTTTCAACTAATATCGTGGCGAGCTAGCTTTCTTTCATAAATAAGGAGGAAAGATGACGATGGCGTGCTACAGGCATTGCAATGCTACAGGATCTTGCGGGATAAATTCAACTTTATTGACATATTCGACTAATACCGTGGTGAGCTAACATCCTTGAATAGGTAAGAAGGAATGAT
>NW_017041040.1:0-221 GCF_001483705.2 Eufriesea mexicana | reverse complement strand
CAAAAAAACAGAATTATTTTAGGAAATATTTTATTCATCCATTACACGAATTTTTTGAAAATAAAGCTACCTTGTTGCAATAATTATTTCATAGGAATACAGGTGAAGGAAATATTCTAGATGAACAGAGTTTTTGATCCACCCTGTATAATTACGTATCCATCCGAATAAAAATCGCTGTTAATTTCACCAGGAGCAGCGCGCACGTTTTCAGCAACTAA
>NW_017041039.1:0-221 GCF_001483705.2 Eufriesea mexicana | reverse complement strand
GGCTCTCAGAACGAATGGAACCAGTCTGCATTTTTCGATGTCGGTCGAATCGATTTCGGGTTGAACCTAACTAAACCTCAGGTACATGCCTGTCCTGTGTGAAAATTTCGTTGGTGTAGGTCACGTGGTTCACATTTTACAGCGTTTCAAAATGGACGTGAATATGTCGGAATTGCGAGCTACCTTTGATGCCGCTGCAAGCTTCCTGGTGAACTTAGGAG
>NW_017041038.1:0-221 GCF_001483705.2 Eufriesea mexicana | reverse complement strand
GGTCAATGCTATCCTAACCAAACATAACCCGCCCCAAATAAGGCGAACGTAACCTAACTCAACGTAACGTGCGTAGACCACTATTGCTGGTCTTCCCAGGTCGAAGCTGAAGCTGTTACAGCACCGCATAGCGCACGGATCCATCTGATAGCAGACTTTAGCACTAAAGTCAAAGCTACAATCTCCTATCCTAACCAATCGTAACATATCCGAACGTAACA
>NW_017041037.1:0-221 GCF_001483705.2 Eufriesea mexicana | reverse complement strand
GTCTATTCAATATCTATAAGCTGTCACAGCTTGGCGATTATATCGCATATCGCCTTCAATCCACAGGCAAGTACAGCCATCTACTTGTCAGAGAATAGGCGTATTCAAAATCTATAAACTCTTATAGCTTGGCGAATAGATCGCCTAACGCCTCCAATCCAATGGCAAGTACAGCCATCTGCTTGCAAGAGAATGAGTCTATTCAAAATCTATAAGCTGTC
>NW_017041036.1:0-221 GCF_001483705.2 Eufriesea mexicana | reverse complement strand
AAACTATCCTAACCAAACATAACGTAATCTGGCCTAACCAAGCGTAACCTAACTCAACCCGACTTGCCGCGAACGTTATTGCTCGTATCCCCGGAGTGAAAAGCAGTGCATAGCACAGAAGTCAAAGTAACCGATCCTAAGCTAGCCAATCGTAACGAATACAAATGTAACCTAAATAAGCCGGACACAACGAGACCACTACTTCTGGCCTCCACAGAGAC
>NW_017041035.1:0-221 GCF_001483705.2 Eufriesea mexicana | reverse complement strand
GTGCTGTAGTATACTCCCTTCAACACTGAGTGGCCAGCAATAGCTGCCGTGGCACGAAGGTTTCAGTTAGGTTACGTTTGGTCAGGTTTGGTTAGGTTTGGTTTGGGGAGGGTAGCGTTGACTTTTGTGCTGTACAATGCTATGCGGCTGGTATCTGTGCTCTTTTGTGCTCTTATGTTCTGAGCTTTTCTCTGGATTATCCAGCAATAGTGTTCTCGGCA
>NW_017041034.1:0-221 GCF_001483705.2 Eufriesea mexicana | reverse complement strand
AGAGAATGGCAGTGTATGTTAGAAGAATCAAAGCTATCCAAACCTTACCCATGCTAACGTAAGATAACCCAACGTAACCGAACAAAACCTAACACGCCGCGTTCGCGATTTCTGGCCTCGCTAGAGCCAAGCAGAACATATTTGATTAGAGCGGGGCACAGAAATCAACAGAATCGCAGTGTAAAGTAGAAAAGTCAAAGGTGTCCAAACCTAACGCAAAC